>NW_006408546.1:26112610-26114039 GCF_000296735.1 Chrysochloris asiatica | reverse complement strand
TTAAGAATTATTGGCATTCTGGAACAGGAAGAATCACACAATTTTACAGAAGAGATTCTGGAGGAAATTTTCCCTAACATCCTGAAAAGTGAAAAGATAAGCATGCAAGAAGGTCAACAAACCCCAGGAAGCATAGACCACAAAAGAAAATCACCAAGACATATAATAATCAAGCTCTCTAAGATCAAAGATAAGGACAGAGTTTTGAAAGCAGCTAGGAAAAAGAGAAGCATTACATACAAAAGCAAGCAAATCAGGTTAAGCTTGGATCTCTCAGCAGAAAGCATGCAGGCAAGAAGGCAATGGGGAGACATATATAAAACGCTGAAAGAAAACAAAAACAAATTGTCACCCAAGAATCCTCTACCCAGCAAAGCTATCAATCAAATATAATGGTGTAATTACAACATTCCAGGATAAACAGAAGCTAAGCCAAAGCAACTCTGTGATAAAAAAAAAAAAAAAAACTCGCTTAAAGCGAGTTCTGTGGAATGAGAACCAACAAGAAGAGACAACAACCAGAGTTTGATGTATGTGGCAGCATCACCCAGAACTCAATCAACAAATGGAAGAGTTGAGAACAGAATAAAACTATTAGGACAAATTCAGAGGATATGGGAGGTCAGTCTATGATCAAAACAATTACAATGTGAAAGAAGGTAAACACAGAGGAACAGAGAACCAGGTGGTGAGGAGGTCAGGTAGATTGCAGGATAAAATAGACTGTCTTAAATGGAGGGAAAAGTTAATGGAATATAAAGTAACCACAATGGTAGGGTTGGGGTGTGGGGTTTTCAGGAAGGTGGAGGGAGGTAACGGTAACGCACAGGGTAAAGGCAGACACATCATTGTTCTGGTGTTGGGGAGGGCAATACAAGAAGGGAGAGGACGTGAAAGAACAAGACAGATAGTGGGACATTGAGACAGGTTTGCATGTCCTAAGTGGGACAGAGGTAAATAGTGATGCATGCTCAACCTTAGAACAACAGGGTTCTGTGATACAGGGATATGGGCATAGTTTGAAGAAGGGAAATAATACTAAGATGCTTGACTGTCTTATAAATATTGGTTTCCCTTGCCTCCTTGTAAAATAGACGCTTGAGTGGGATAGAAAGGAATGTCGGAAAACATGATTACAGAAAACTTGTAAGCCCATCTTCAGCCTAAAATTGATTGGAATACATTAAAGGAGTTCTAGAACTTGCCCAGTGAAATAGGCTTCTTGCAAAGTCTTTGCAGAGTATGGGACCTTAGATGGAATCCTGAGTCCCATCCAGAACATTCTGAGATGGGACATCCACACTAGAAAGGACAAGCAGACCAGACTGGAACAGCTAGAGCAGGAGAAGATACATCTTCAAAGAAAGATCATCAGGAAAAAATAAAAAATGTCAGTATGACTGGCTACTACAAGAATAAGCAAGCTGTT
>NW_006408546.1:26108970-26110945 GCF_000296735.1 Chrysochloris asiatica | reverse complement strand
CCTGGGATATTGTTAGGAAACCCATCTGAGCCTGTTTTCTGATAGGCTGGAGAGAGACATATTGGGTCTTGGGCTCAGTGCTGGGAAGGGAACAGGTATTGGGCTTTGAAGGTCCTAATCCTTGGAGACAGTGAAAGCAGTTAGAGATTAAGCTCTTTCTACCAGTCTTTGTTTTTTGAGTAACACTTGGTCTTTCACCTTCTGAGAGATTGTCCTGGTGTAGAGGGAAGATGTATCTCTGAGACTTCAAGTTTAGAAGGGACTCAAAAGTAGTGAGTCAGAAAGCCAGACTGACCCCAGACAAGCATTTCTGGACCCAGTGCCCTACAGCTGACAGATCTTGAGGTCCCCAGAGAGATGCCATCTTGGAGAGCTCTAAAACTTGGTCATATTTAACTCTTTGAGATATGTGTCTCTAAACATAAGCTTCCAGAAGTCACAGAAGTAGTAGACAGGCTGGCTAGGTGGTCGCAGAACTAAATTTTGTGTCCTGATTTTTGTCTGGTCATAACTGATGTTCAAAGTTATCCTCCATATACACGTTGTATTTTGGAATGATAAAGCCATTCCGATTGCATTCCCCAAAAAAAGGAATCAAGTTGACGTTTCATCCACTTCCACCAGGGGACTCACAGAGTACTCAGACTTATTTCAAGAAAGGAATTTTTCTTAGAGAATTAAAAAATTAGAAATGAATATGATTAGTAAGCTGGAAAGAAAGCTTTCATTAAGCCTCCTGGGAGAGCTTAATAAGTGTTCCAAATGGCAACAGAGGTCATCAGAAATACAATACACAGGAGCAGAGGTAAGGTTGCAGAGTAAGCATTGGTATGCTCCTGTCTCCCCACAATGTAAATAGAAAACATCAAGTAAAAATATATAAATGTACGGTTTTGGAACTCTGAATATTAGGCAAAGAATTATAATATCTAAGTGAACTGGATAAAAGAAAAACCTGCATTCAGATGATAAGAACTTTTATTTACAAAAAAGAGAAAAGAAAGTTAGAAACTTCCACCAGGACATGGACAACCAAGAGTTTCATGATGGTGAGTGACAGCAGGGAGGACAGGTGTAAAAATGAAAACAGACCTTCAGAGCCTAGAGGTGAGATAATGCCTCCAGGATAAGATTTAAGGACTATATAGTTCCTATCAGGAACTGCCAGCTGAGAATCCAGTTTGGTTATTGCTAGGAACTGTTGGTGCCTATAAGAAACTATCCATCAGAGATGCTTTGGACATATCATGTGATATAAGATGTTGTTGTTATTAAGTGCCCTTGAGTCAGTTCCAACCCATAATGACCCTGTATAGGGTTTCCAAGGAGCAGCTGGTGAGCTTGAACCACTGACCTTGCAGTTCAAATGCCTTTGCAGTCTGGTACATTAACCCATCATGCCACACCAGGACTCCATGATATAAGATACAGACTCTGAAATAGGTGTCAAGTCAAGATTTTCCTACTAAAATATTTCCATTCTTCAGTATGTCTTCCAGGCTCCCACTACCTGTGTAGAGCACAGGGGTAATATAATTCGCAGCTTTTCTGACCAGCTGGAGGTGCCTTATAAGTCAGCCTTCCTAAATTTGTGGCTGCCATCTGTGCTTCCTGTGTAGAGTGATTTACAGATATGGGAAGGCAAGGAGTGTCATATTACCAAATAGTATTCATAGACTGAAGGTATTGGCGAAAACAAGGTTTCAGGGATTGATGGAATAAAAATTGAAATGCTTCAAAAAAGCTTATGTAGACTTGGAGGGGTTCACTAGTCTGTGTCAAGACTCCCTAGTCAACCAATTGGAAGAAATCCATATTTGTGTTCATTCCAAAGAAGATCCAGCAGAATACAAAACTCATCAAACAATATTGCTAATATCATATGCAAATAAAATTTTGCTGAAGATAATTTAAAAATGATTGCAGCAGTACATTAATGGGAAGTTGCCAGAAATTCAAGCTGGATTCAGGAAAG
>NW_006408546.1:26095906-26107851 GCF_000296735.1 Chrysochloris asiatica | reverse complement strand
CTGAGGGTATGAGACAGGAAGTCCTTTGGTTGTTATGGAATTTCTTTTGGAGTCTGGATGTGGATGGGACTTTAGATATGGCTGGATCTAAATGTTTGATGAACTTTCTCTCTTACTCTTCATCTCTGGCTTCTGCTTTCTCCCGAGTTGGCTTCATTCTCAAGCAAGCTCTCTTCATGGTATAGAGAAGGTGGCTACCAGGAGGTCCAGCTCTCATAACTACCAAAAGAAAGGCATCCTCTTTCTGCCAGCAGATAATGCAGCCCCAACTCCTGTTCTGTAGGGCTCTGACTATACTTTGCCTAAGTCAGACCTCTTACTGGGCTTAGGATGATAGAAGGCTGCCCTCAATGGATGGTATGGGAATGCTGAGGAAGGTGTTTGTTGGCACCATCAGCTAGGGATGGAGTGATGTTTTCAACAGACAAAAATGGTTAACTATGTATTGCTGAATTTGTTGAGAGGCTTATATTTCTTTGTGTTGCCTCTCACCCTGATTTCTTCCAGCTGCTGAATTCTCCAGCTCCTCTCCCTATAATGGAGTCCTGGTGTGATGCTGTGGGTTAATGCTCTGGACTACAAAGTCGGTTTGAACCACAAGTCTGATGGTTCCAGCTTGCCAGTCACTCCTCGGAAGTCCTATACAGGGTCTCTATGGGTTGAAACTGACTCGATGTCACCCACCAGCAACTCCCTATAATGGACTCCAGACATGGCGCTGTAGGATCAGCACTGGACTGCTGAATACAAGGTCAGAAATTCAAACCCACCACCTGTTCCTTAGAAATCCTATACCAGGTCACTATGAGTTAGAACCGACTCAGTAGCACTTAACAACGATAGAATGAGTCTTGCAACTCCATCTTTTTCTCTTGATTACTTTGCCCTTTGCTGCTCAAAATCTCTATTTGTTTGTTTCCTCCAAATTCACTCAAAGCAGGTTGCTGTGTGCTGCAGACTTTTCTGTAGTCTTGGGCTATTTGAAGGAAAACATAGCTCAGAGTACTAGAATATCTATGTTGCTGTTAACTGCTACTGAGTCAGTCTCAGCACATGACAACCCCATGCACTCTGGACAGAAACACTGTGTAGTCCTTGCCCCACCCCTGTGATTAATTGGAGCTTGAACCTCTGTGATCCATAGAGTTTGCACTGGTTGACTTTTACAAGAAGTATGCCAGATCTTTCTTTCTAGTTCATCTTAATCTGGTAGTGCCACTGAAACTTATTCAGCAACACTGTTGTTGTTATATGTGGTCCCAACCCATAGTGACTCTCTATAGGGTTTCCAAGGAGCGGCTGGTGAGCTTGAACCACCAACCTTACGGTTCAAACCAACATTTAAGTCCAGCATATTAACCCACAGTGCCACACCAGGACTCCATGTTCAGCATCAAAACAACACAAAAACCTCCACTGATGGACGGGTGGTAGCTGTGCTTGAATTCTGTTGGCCTGGAATTGAACCTGGGTTTCCTGCATGGAAGGTAAGAACTTGACCACTGAGCTACCACTGAGCCCTATAGTAGAATATGTTGTTGTTTCTGTTAAGTGCTGTCAAGTTTGTTTCCAATTTATAGTGAGCCTAAACTGTAGACTTTCAAAGGAGTGGCTGGTAACTTTCAACCAGCGACCTTGTGGTTCAAGCCGAACTTATGGTCCAGTGCTTACCCTATAGCATCATACCATGATTCTAAACCCATTGCTGTAGAATCAGTTCCAGTTCCTAGTGACACTAAAGGACAGCACTTCCCCACAGGGCTTCTGAGGTTGCGTCTTTATGGAAACATATCACCACATCGTTTTCCTGTGGAGTAGCTAGAAGGTTTAAACTACCGAGCTTTTAGTTAACAGCTATTTGCTTAACCACTATGCGACCAGGTCTTAAAATTAATAAACATCATTATTCCCCAAGGATTTATCAACTATTTTTCACTATAGTGAATTTTTCTCTCAACTGGTGCCTATCTCAAGTCTTGGTGGCTGGTGGTTATGTGCCATGGAGTTGGTTCTGACCCACAGTGACCGTATACAGGGTTTCTGAAGCTGTAAATCTTTACAGGAGCAAAAATTCTTATCTTTCTTCCTGTCAAAACTACTGACTTTGCAGTTAACAATCCAGTGCTTCACTTAAATGTCATTTCTAAGTGTATATGTTGTTGTTATTGTGTGCCATAGAGTCGGTTCTGACTCATAACAACCCTGTACAGGGTTTCTGAGGCTGTAAGTCTTTACGGGAGCAGAAAGCCTCATCTTTCTCCCACGAAACAGCCAGTAGTTTTGAACCGCTGACCTTGCAGTTCGCAGCCTGATTCGTAACCACTATGCTACCAGAGCTCCATAAGTATATATATACATGCACATATATATTTGTCTTTGCATCTTTATACTCTTTGCTGCATATTTCTACTAGATTATGGTCCCTGTGTGGTGTGCACAGTTAAGCCACTCAGCTGTGAAACAAAAGTTTGGTGGTTCAAGTACACCCAGTGGTGGCTCAAAAGAAAGGCCTGGCAGTCTACTTAAAAATCATCACCAAAGACCCTGTGCAGCATAGTTCTCCTCTGACACATATGAATTGCCAGGAGTTGGAATAAAATTCTAAAACACTTGGCTATTAGACTGTAAGTTTCCAGAGGCCAGATGATTCAGATCTCGCATGCCCCTCCTCCCCAAGTCCCTAGCATAAATCTCTATTGCTGTTCAATTAAATCTCTGGATGAATGGTTGGTATTAGCTTCACTTTAATGATGGCCATTGCAGATGAAGATTATGTCTTGATTAACTGAAAACCAAACCAGTAGTTACTGAGTTGATTCCAACTCATAGCAACCGTGTGTGTTTCAGAGATTTATACCACTTGTCCATAGGGGCTTCAAATGACTGCGACCTTTTGGAAGACCCTTCGGGCCTTTTTTACTGAGTCATCTCTGGGTCGATTCAAACTGCCAATTTTTCAATTAGTAGTGGGGCATGTTAACCATTTGGACCCTTCTGACACTCTTGTGTTCTGACTCCCCACACTACCATCCACTGCCTTTGAGTTGATTCGGACTTTTGGTGACTCAATACAGGATTTTTGAGTTTATACATATTTCTAAGAGTAGACAGTCTTATCGCTGTCCCTCAGAGCAGCTGGTAGGTTTGAACTACTGTTAGCAGTCTGATGCCTAACCCACAGCACCACCAGGGATCCTATGTCCTAACTTTGTTATTACTGCCTGATAGTAAATAAATATCATTGGTACCAGGTGGGACCAGGTAAGATAGAAATGGACTGGCATAAACTCATCTCTATTGATGATAGGGCTTAGATCTGACAATGGAAGTAGTGAGGTAAACAAACTAGTCATTGGCTTGTACTCCTAATGATTTCACCTTGGTACACGGTAAAGGATACTTTGGGATTCATCCGAAAGTGTTTGTGATTATAGTAAATGATTGCATAAAATGGAAATCTTTTACAATAATACTCTATCTTCGAAAGAAAAGCAATTCTGTTTGCTGAGAAAATTGGGGAGTGTTCTTGTCTCGGTTACTTCTTTTTCATTCCCCAGTGTTAGTCAAATTGGGTTTCTTAAAGTGGGCAAAAAACATGACTTATTGGCATATAATATACTGCTATACTTGTGTCAGTCTGTGATGTCTGGTGGTATTTAACTGTTCTAACAAAAGCATATATTAAACTCTACAAAGTGAAGTAAAACACAAAAGAACAATGTGGTAGCCAGCTCATTCTCAGAACAACACAGAATAAAGTATTCAGCAGATCAAGGTGAAAATATTGTAGGTCAAAAATAGGTTGGGGGTAAAGTGGCTAAAAAAAAGTCAACCCACCCAGAACATTCTTTGTGTGGTTCCTGAAATAACTCTAACTGTTTTCAGCCAATTGGCAGCAAAACCAGGGAAGGCTATTTCAGAGAAAAAAGACTCAAATTAGGACTGTGATCCTTTCTTGCCATGTGACATGGAGGGGAACAGATGTGGAAGGTGCCAGGACATTTAAACACTGCCTTGGCAGACACCAAAAGACATACCGGGACCTCAGAATAGAGAGAAAATCAAATAGTTTTAGCAACTGGCCAAGGCCTAACAGGAGGTTAAGTACAGCTTAGTGATGCAGTGGGTTAAACACTGGGCTCCTTACCACAAGTTCAGTGGTTTAAACCAACAAGATACTGTGAGGAAGAAAGAGGAGATGATCAGTTCCCATAAAGGTTTACAGTGTCAGAAACTCTAAGGAGTATTTCTACTCTGTCTTATAGAGTTTCTATGAGTATGAGCCGATTCAGTGGTGGTAGGTTTGGTTTTGGTTTGGTTTTGATAATGACTTGGTGAGGTCTCCTTAGAAAAAGTCCACAGGGCTTCCACTTGCAGGAGGACAGAGATGAGATCTGGAAAAATTCCATTGTGACCCTTTATGCAACATCAAGCCCCCTTCCTCCCATCAGAGTCTTCAAGTATGGAGTTTGCTTCAAAGCTTTTAGGTTCAGTTTTCTGAGGTAGAGATGGAAAGCAATTCAAAGAAGACTCCTGGCGTTGTTTGAGGAGTTCCTGAGGAGGGGCACAAAAGATCAATCACTGGACTACGAACAGAAAGCTTGGTGGTTAAAAAACATATCCAGCAACATTTTGTAAGGAAGCCTTGGTGATGTGCTTCTGAAAAACATATATAGCAGCATGGATTCTCCAAGAATCAGAATTGAATCCATGGCAGCTAACAGCAACTATAGAATTTTTAGAACATCTCAGGGCAGGTCAGCTTAGATGCATCCTTTTGGTGCTCCAATAAGGTTTATTTCAGCATTTCTACTGGAGGCCAACTTCTGACCTTGATTCTTACAGAATTAGAAGTTCACTACTAGTGGTAATTCTTGGGGAAATTCATTCCAGAGTAAGGGAACCATTCACATGCAATTCATATGTATGAGTCTGCATGGAAAGCTATAACATCCACTACCACTTATCTGTCAGTTTGTCATAATATGGTGACTTGGTGATGCTAGAAGCCATCCCACTAGTGTTTCAAATACCAATGGGGTCGTCTGTGGTAGATAGGCTTCAGAGGAGTTTCCAGACTAAGACAGATGGGAAAAAAAGAAACAGATGGACAACTTCTGAAAAATTTATTGTTGTTGTTAGGGGCCATCCAGTCAGTTCCAACCCATAGTGACACTATGTACAACAGAATGAAACACCGTTCGGTCCTGTGCCATCCTTCAAATTGTTGCTATGCTTGAACCCATTGTTGCTGCCATTGTGTCGATTCATTTCATTGGGGGGGTGTCTCCCTCTTTTTTAGCTGACCCTCTCCTTTACCAAGCCTGATGTCCTTTTCCAGGGACTGGTCCCTCCTGATAAAATGTCTGAAGTATGAGAGATGAAGTCTGGCCATCTTGGCTTCTAAGGAGCACTCTGATTGTACTTCTTACAACACAGATCTGTTTGTTGTTCTGGTAGTCCCTGGTACCTTTACTATTTTTCTCCAGAACCATAACTCAAATGCATCAATTCTTCTACAGACTGCCTTATTCAGTGTCATATGAGGCTATTGAAAATACCATGGCTTGGTTCAAGTGCACTTTAGTGCTCAAACTGACATCTTTGCTCTTCAACACTTTAAAGAGATCTTGTCCAGCAGATCTGCCTAATGCAAATACATCATTTGATTTTTTGATTGTTGTTTCCATGAGTGTTAATGGTGGGTCCATGCAAAATGAAGTCTTTGACAACTTCAATCTTTTCTCCATTTACCATTATGTTATATATTGATCTAGTTGTGGGGATTTTGTTTTCTTTACGTTGAGGTGCAACCCATACCAAAGGCTGTGGAATTTGATCTTCATCAGTAAGTATTTTAAGTCCTCTTCTATTTCAGCAAGCAAAGTTACATCATCTGCATATTGCAGGTTGCTAACGAGTCTTCCTCTAATCGTGATGCCACATTCTTCTTCATGTAATCCAGCTTCTTGGATATTTGCTCAACATAGAGTTTGAATAAATATGGCCAAAGAATACAACTCTGGCACACCCCTTTCTGGTTTTAAACCATCCAGTGTCCTCTTGCTCTGTTAGAATGACTACCTCTTGGTCTGTGTACAGGTTACTGATGAGCACAATTGAGTGTTCTGAAATACTCATTCTCTGAATTGCTGTCCACAGTTTGCCATGATCCACAAAGGAGAAAGACTTTGTGTAGACAATAAAGCACAGAATTAGAATCTTTCTAATATTCTCTGCTTTCAGCCAAGACTCATCTGATGTCAGCAATGATATCCACATCCTCATCTGAATCCTGCTTTATCCTCTGGCATTCCCTGTCTGAAAAATGATCCACTAAAAACTTTTTGAACTTTTATAGTGCTATAAGATGAGCCCCTCATGTTGGAAGGCACTGAAAATGCTACTTGGAAAAAGCTGCCTCCTCCAAGTAGAGTCCACCTTAATCATGTGGATGGAGCAAAGCTTCAGTACCTATGTGTACTGATACGTTGTTGTTGTTAAGTGCCATCAAGTTGGTTCCAACCCATAGCAACCCTGGATAGGGTTTCCGAAGGTACTGATACAGCAGGACTCAAAATGACAAGTAACAACTGCAAGCATCCATTAATAATAGGAACATGGAATATACATACAGAAGGTCAGCCAAAAAAAAAAAAAAAGCGAGACTTCAATGAGATGGCCAAAGCATATAGGTTCAGCAGTGGCTACGACAATGTGTTCAATCATAACAATTGTGAGGATGGTGCAGGACCGGGCATTGTTTTGTTTTGTTGTACATAGATTAGCTGAGTCAGAACTGACTCAACAGCATATAACAACAACAGAGCTTCCAGGCTGAATGAATAGTCTTGTTTGCCTTGTTGCTGTTGTTTTTAAGTGTCATTGAGCTGGTTCCAACCCATAGCGACCCTGTAAAGGGTTTCCAAGGAGCATCTGGGGAGCTTGAACCATTGACCTTGAGGTTCAAATTGACTTTGCAGCCCAGCACATTAACCCACAGCACCACACCAGGGCTCCTTGTTTGCCTAGCCAGCACATTTTACAACTCTAATGCATTCAATTCATTCTTTGAACAAGTATTCATTGAAAACCTGCTATATGTCAGGCAAATAGTAGGCCCTGCTAGAAGCTTGAATGTGGTTGTTAACAAACAGACTGCCCTGAGGAGATTTTACAAGTAAAGAGATAAATACAATAACTTCAGATGGTGGAAAACAGTAAACATAATTTGAAATAGGATAGGAAAGTGGGGAGTAGAGAATTCCTAACTGTGTTTACTGATGGTGTTCAGCCTTCTTATTTCGTTGGTCCCTGAGGGTTAGTTTTATCCCTGCTCACAGCTTGATTCTGAGTAGGTCTAGTGGACCACTTGTTTGCTGATGCTAGTACATATTGAATATCTGGTATTTTCGTCCAGAGTGCTGACTAATGCATTTACTGACTAGTAAAGTAAGATCTGGTAAAGTAAAAGAAATTTGGAAGACAAATACCTGGCCAACTGATTGAAAGAGATCCATAGTTGTGCCCATTCCAAAGAGAGGTGACCCAACAGAATGTGGAAATTAGTGGACAATATCATTGATATCTCACTACTAAAGATAATGCAAAAATGGCTGCAATCCTACATTGACAGAGAACTTCTAGATGTTCAAGCTGGATTCCCAACAGGATGTGGAACAAAGAATGTCATTACTAGTGTCAGATGGATCTGGCTGAAAGTACAGAATAACAGAAAAATGTTCTACCTGTGCTTTAATGACTACGCAAAGAGTTTTGATTGTGTGGATCATTGACAAGCTCTAAACAAATGCTTATGAGTATTCTGAACGCTTAATTGTGCTCATGAGGAGCCTGTACAAAGACCAAGAGGCAGTTGTTCAAATCGAACAAGGGAACATGGAATGCTTTGAAATTAGGAAAGTTGTGCACAAGGATTGTATTCTTTCACCATATTTATTTCATCTGAATGCTGAGCAAATAATCCAAGAAGATGGATTCTATGAAGAAAAACGTGGCATCAGGATTAAGGAAAGACTCATTAACAACCTCCAATATGCAAATGATACAATCTTGCTTGTTGAAATAAAAGAGGACTTAAAATACTTACTGATGAGTATCAAAGACCACAGCCTTCAATATGGGTTGTATCTCAATGTAAAGAAAACAAAAATACTTACCACTGGACCAGTTAACAACATCTATGAAAATGGAGAAAAGGTTGAAAGTGGCAAAGACTTCATTTTGCTCAGATCAACCATCAACACTCATGGAAGCAGCAGTCAAGAAATCCAATGATGTATTGCATTATGCAAATCTGCTGTAAATCCAGCTTGTTGAAGAGAAAAGATGTCACTTTGAGGACTGAGGTGCTCTTGACTGAAGCTGTGGTATTTTCAGTATACTCATATTCATGTGAAAGTTGGACAGTGAATAAGGAAGACCTTGGAAGAATTGATGTATTTGAGTTATGGTGTTGAAGAAGAATATTGAATGTACCATGGACTGCCAAAAGAACAAACAGATCTATGTTGGTAGAAATAGAGCCAGACTGCTCCTTGGAAGGCAGGATGGCCAGACTTTTTTTAATCTCTCATGCTTCAGACATATTATCAGGAGGTATCAGTCCCCCTGGAGATGTATGTTTGGTAAAGTAGTGGGTCAGAGATAAACAGGAAGTCTCCAGTGAGATGGATTAGTACACTTGCAGCGACAACAGACTTAGGCATAGCAACAACTGTGAAGTTCACCAAGACCGGGCAGTTTTCATTCTGTTGTGCATAGGGTCTCTGAGTCAGTGCTGACTCGATAGCACCTAAAAACAGCAACAAAATAAAACCTGGACTTCTTAGATTGGCATTTGAGGTCCTTCCATCTAGTCTTGATGTTTGCAGCCTCAACTTCCACTTTACCACCAAGGCACTCACACCCCACTAGCACCCAGTCTGAGCACAGGAAACCTCTCCTCTGCCAGGACATAGGATGGAGTTTGGAAGCTTCCCTTGAGACATATAGGTGATTCCCTGTGTCCAGAATTCTCACTGTCCCAACTGCTAGCCAATGCCTGTCATAGTCTAAATTATTCTTCAAGACTGTGCTTATATCTTCCCTCTTCCATGAACACTTCACCTTCCTCAGTTAAAATGAATCTTCCCTTTCTCATTGCACAGTGGCCCTCTGTCAAAACGTTTAATAAAATTTGCCTTAAATTATAATTATACATTATCTTATGGGTTTAATTGTACCTCTAGAATATGAATCCCTGAAAAATAGGGTCTATGCATTTTTCATTTAACCTTTGCATCATCTTCAATGTTTGATAACATGAATTGAATTAATACCTCTGATACAGAAATGTCCGAGAAGTTGTACAATGTTGTACAAATTTAAGGACAATATTCAAATGTTGTGGCTGTTGCTAAGTGCCATCAAGTCAGTTTCAATTCATAGTGACCCTATATAGGGTTTACAAGGAAAGGCTGGTGAGTCAAACCACTGACCTTTCTGTTAGCAGTCCAATGCTATGATGCTCAGTACTTCAAGCATGACACATAATCTTTGTAATACTGGCTAAGGAAAGTTTGGCTTCTCTAACAAGCAAACCCTGAAGTCTTAGTGGCTTAACTTGATCTTTATTGCTTGCATGCTCAAGAATTCAGTCTGGAAATTTGGTTGATGAATCTGCTTCCAAGAGTGGTTTAAAGACCAGAGTGCATTCTGTTTCCTGGGTCTTCTCCATCATGAAGTTCATGTGTGAGTGAATGTGGAGTGTTACATGGTGGTTTCTAAGAACTAGGCCAGGAGATGAGGTGGTCTAATCTGTTCCACCCTCATTCTATGGCCTCACCCTGAGATACATGGTCCCATCTAGATGAGATCAAAGCCCAACCCACTGTCCTTGTGTCAATTAAGACTCTTAGAGAATCTTTAAAACAGAGAAGAATTGCCCTATAGGGTTTCCATGACTGTAATTTTTACAGAAGCCAACTGCCACATCTTTATTCCAGAGCAGCTGGTGGGTTCAAACCATAGACCTTTCAGATAGTAGCTGAGTGCTTAACCACTGCACCATCAGGGCTCCTCATCAAGATGCCAAGAAGGCAGGAAACCATGCTACCCAGAATAGTTCTACATTATGAATGAGGAGCATAAACCTTGGATTACTAAGGATGAGCTTGGTGGAGAGCTAGTCATTTTGCCATAATCATTACAACAACCCTAAGAGACGGGTGCTGCTTTTATCGCCTTTGAAATTCATGGAGAACTCAGACAGATGAGCTGACTTACTCAAAGTGCCCCCTTGGAAGTGCAGAACCAGGATTTGAAACCAAGTATCTGTGACTTTAAAGGCCACCTCAGCATTGACACAAGGAAGTGACACTACTCTTTGGTCCTCATCTCACTCCATTTTCCAGATTGCAAGAAATGGTACTCATGTCAGTTTCTCCAACTAAAGAATCACGAATGCTCAGATGGATGTGGATGAATCCAAGCATTCCATTCTTTCCAGGCATTTCTGTTGTCTCTGAGCATGGCAGGAATTCCATCTGTGGTCAGCTGGGGCCCTTTCTTAGCTGTTCCTCTGGATTTTTGAACATGAAAGTCCATAGTGCCTGTTCCTGTGATTCAAAATTGGGAGATCACGATGTCTAACAACTATGGCTCTGCTGTTCATAGAACACAGGGACAAAATGGGAGATGAGAGGGAAATTTGATAAAAGGTAGTGTGTCTCATATAGTTAAAGGATTAGTGGACAGAGGAGGTGTGTGAGAGGATTCTGTCTTTTCGAGCATGAGATACAGATGGATGAATAGCTATTGTCAGATTGACTGCTACCATTAACAACCTTATATATAACAGAACAAAACTACTCGTTCCTGAGCTATTCGCACAGTGTGGTCAGAATGTTTGAGTCCACATTGGATCAGTCCATCTCACCAAGAACATCTCTCACCCATGCTGGTCCTTTACTTTACCAAATACTACATCCTTCTCCAGTGATTGATCCTTGCAGATGATGCGCCCAAAGCAAGCAAACAGCACAGTGTTCTGTTGCTATCCATTATGGTTTCATTGGCTGATTTCCTGAAGGAGATTGCCAAGTCTTTCCTCGTCTATATTAGTCTGAAAGGTTCGCTGAAAACTGTCCACCACAGGTGACCCTACTGTCATTTAAAATACCAGTGATATGATTTCCAGCATCACAGCAACATGCAGACCACCAAAGTATGACAAGCTGACAGATGGCAATGAAATATAGCTCAAACCATAGTGAATAATAAGCATGGAGGGAAAAAAAGCAGTTCAGCTTATAGTTTCTAATTGCTATTTCAGGAAGGAAAATTGGAACTAGGAATCACTATTAGCTTTTAATTTTCATCTAAAGACCCATCAATTGATTTGTTATTATTATAATAAATTAATGTTTCATGTTGTTGAAGATTCAGGAGGACATTAATTAGTTAAGGTCTCAGCTTACAGTCTATTTAGGGAGATGAAGCATCCATACCGAAATTGTAACAGATGACTACATCAGACCAAAGACGGTACTGAGAGCTGTACGTGCGGCTGGAGGTCAGAGAAGGGAGGGGATTTGTGTGGATTAAGGTAGCTTGCAAGGGTTTCCTGGAGAAGATGGAGCTTTCTTTTAAGGTAGAGAGATGGAATGGGACTTAATAAATGGGGGAGGAATGACTTGGCATTTCTGGTCAAGAATCTGAAGAGTCATTGGGATGAATGAACACAGAGAAGGGAGACTTCAAGGGGGAATACAAAGGGTAAACTATTCAAGTTGAGAAGGGGGCTGAGGGAAGCAACGGGAGTGAAAAGGTGATTGAGAATGGAGCTCTTGAGTAGATTGTTGTTGAATGTTGTCAAGTCACTTCTAACACATAGTGACCCCATGTGAATAGAATAGAACAGCCCCATAAGGCTTAAAGATTAT
>NW_006408546.1:26093864-26095646 GCF_000296735.1 Chrysochloris asiatica | reverse complement strand
AATCTTTATGGGAGTAGAAAGCCTCATCTTTCTCCCGTGGAGTGGCTGGTGGTTTCGAACCGCTGACCTTAAGGTTCGCAGCCCGATTCGTAACCAGATTAGAGAGGGTGAAAGGGTTCAGATAACAAAGTACTTTTTCAATACAAACAGAAGGTTCCTCTTGATATAGGAGGCAACTGAGAAGGAAGCTGCCCTTACTAATTCTTTTCATTTCCTAGTGCCTCTGTGGTGTTCTGGTGTGGCATTGTAGGATAAGAACTGGATTGGTATCCACCAGGTCAGCAATTCAAACCCACCTTGGAAAGCTTATGAAGGTTCCTTATGAGTGGCACTTAATAACAGTAACAGTGCTACTGCCACAAAATATACTACAAATGGGTGACTTTAAAGAAAGGGAATCAGGATACTGGTTGTAGGGGAGGCCCCTCCCTTGTTGGTTGTTGTGAATGTTCCTTGGCATTCCTCAGCTCTTTGCAGATACGTCTTCACATGGTATCTATCTTCTCCAGTGCATGTCTCTGTATCTAATCTGTTCTTATTAAAAATACCAGCTAAAAGTGAGATCTTATAAAACCTTTAGGACCATCCTACTCTGGTAAGATCTTGTTAACAAGAGAAAAGAAATCTTTTGTTTCCAAACAGGACTTCATAGTTAAGGGCTTCAACATTTATTCTGGGGACACAATTCAGTTCATACCAGCGAGAACTAATTCTTCCCTGAGAACCAGGTAATCAGTTATAAAGGTTTGGTTTGCTGAGGCCTCAGTGGGTCTCGTGCGGTCAGAGTTTTAGAAGAGATTTGATCTGATGCTCCAATAACATGTGTCCTTCTATACCCTGAACACCATCACCACCATCTTCATCACCCATACAGAAAATTCATTCTTCTATTTCCAATCCTCCTTGTCTTCACGCAGATGGTAAGATGTGATAAAGAACAGAAATCTCTTCACCATTCCAGACTCTCATACAATCCTAAGGGACAAATTCTCAAAAACTGACTGAATGTCAATGTCTACATTCACCTAGCTAGGTAAGGGCAGAGCAATAATTAAAGTTTTTATTAATGTTTTATTATGAATTATGTGATAGTTTACATGGAAGAGCATTAGTTTTACATTCATCCTATCATATATTGTTTCACTGCCATGGTTACAATCTCCTCCATGCAACATCAACCAACCATAGGATATATTCTGCAAGCCTGCCGCCCTGGTCAACAGTGCACAGCTTCTCTCCCTCTCTGGGTCTAAAGTCCCCAGCTGCTCCATCTCTTCATGTCTTTGCCTCCATCTCAGGTATTACTGCTTCTCTGGGTAGGGTCCCACTCTCCACTCTTCTCCCTTGATGGTCCCCGGGACCCCTGCTCCTAGACTGAAAAGTTAATCACTCCCCTATTTGCTACAAAATGTCTACCTTTACATTTACAACCCTCACAATCAGTCCAGATAACAATTATTCACTATTGTATCACAAGAGACCTATCCTCATCTCCTTTCATCAGCCCTGCCTAGACAGATTGGATACTACTCAGAGGAGATTCTACCCTCCTGCATGCCCTCAGGATCTAGATTCCCTCTTGAAATCTTGTAAACCAGTCCCTTCTTGCCTTTGAAGCCCTCCCATTTTTGGTAGCCAGTGTCCAAGTTACCCATTCCTGTCTACTCTTTGTATGAAGGGAGTGGGAATGATCCTTGCTGTAAGGATTTGTTCCCTCTTTTGAGCTACTGCATCCCTAGTTGCAGGTCAAGTTGATCAAATTGTATCAGACTACTCTTTTTT
>NW_006408546.1:26086305-26091349 GCF_000296735.1 Chrysochloris asiatica | reverse complement strand
ACTCGATGGCATCTGACAACAACAACAACAAAAACAACAACATGGCAATATACCCTGCTACAGTCATGTGCCAAAGAAGCCCTCGTAGCATAGTAGGTTATGTGTTGGACTGGTAACTACAAGGTCAGAAATTCAAATCCACCAGCCACTCCATGGGAGACAGAGGATGCTTTCTGCTCCTGTAAAGATTTGCTGTCTCTGAAACCCTATACAGGATCACTATGAGTTGGAATCAACTCCATGGCACACAATCACCACCACAATCATGTGCCACGCTAGCCCTCCCAAGAGCAACCCACTCCCAACATCCCTGTAGACTCCTTGGCTATTTTTGAGTACACTGGCTTCAAGGGTGCTGTGCATCCTGACCCAAGTTTGCTTCCCCAGGAATCTGTGGGCAGGAAGTTCTCTGGGAAGTGTTCTTGGGTACCACCTCTGTAGGAGAGGAAGAGAAGCAGGACTGGGCAGAGATTTGACCTACTATGTAGCTATGGGAAGCTCTGGAGCAGAAATATTCTTTCAGAGTTGTCCAGAGAAGACTAGGTACCACCATAGTGAGCACCCATTAGATGTGAGCTACTTTCAGTAGAATCAGAGCAGTGGTGGTTTGGTGGTAGAATCCTCATCTTCTATGCAGAAGACCCATGTTCAGTTCTGGTCAATGGTCTTCATGCACATCCATCACCCATCTGTCTGTAGAATCTTGTGTGTTACTCTGATGCTGATCAGGTTCCTGATTCAGATAGAGTAGAAAGAAAGGCCTGAAACGCTACTCTAATATTAACCAATGAAAGCCTTATGGGTCACAGATTCACATCTGTCATGGGAATGACGTAGGACCGGGCAGCACTTCTCTGCCTTAAACCGGTGGTCCCCGTGAGTAGGGAGGGGGCTGATTTGACTGTAGCTAACACTTGTTGTTAGTCTAGAGTCATCCTAGCTATCATAGAGAACAGAAGCAAGCAGATGGAGCCTCGTTCTGGCTGAAAGTGAGAGTTTTTGCATCCCATTGAATTGACCTGAAGTTTTTGCTACAACAGGAGTCTCCTTTTGGCACCGTTCCAACTTTCACCACATGCATGAGCTGCAAACAGATTGCTAGTGAGGAAATGTAGAATTCTGTCCCCTCCCTTTTTTTTTTTTTTTTCCCCAAGTGTGAAAGATGGAAATCCCTAAAGGAAAGGTTATGAGAGGGTTTCTTTGAGTTTCTGTAGATTGAGTGTCCTGATTAGCTTCTCCTTTTAAAGCACCTCTTGAACTAATTAAATTAATTTAATATGAAACTTTTGCTCACTTCACGTGCCACTCAAGTGGAGGTGCCTTATATTCAAGAATGTAAGTTTCACTGAGATTTGTAAGCACGTTTTTCACTAGGGGCCTGCTACAGTCAGGGGTTTCACTTGGAATTGGTGGGGGAAAGCAGACTGACTGGTCGTCCTTGGGGTTACCTCACCTCGAGGTCTGGGTCTCCTGACTGATTGGTCTCTTCTTCACTCCTCCATGCAAATTTCTCTCTCCACTTGTGCCCTAATGAAGGAAATCTCAGAGTGGCTTCCCACTCTGCTCCTCATGCCAGCACTTTACCCATATCAGGGTTCCTTAAATAGTTCTATATATTAAACATTTAAAAACTTATTCTCAAATTTGCATATGGTAAAATTCACTACAGAACATGAGCACCCCCCAAACTCCTGCATGCTACCATTCTTGTTCTCCACTCATCTGTCAGTGTGTCATACTGTGGAGACTTGCATGTTGCTGTTATACTAGAACAACCACCAGCCTTTCAACTGCCAGCAGGGTCACTCAAGGGAGATGGATTTCAGCAGAGATTCCAGATTAAGACAGACTAGGAGACAGGCTTTATGCTCCTGTAAAGATTTACAGCCTTGGAAACCCTGTACAGCGTCGCTATGAGTCGGAACCGACTCCACGGCACATAACAACAACAGGAGACAGGACCTAGGAATCTACTTCGGAAAATCAGCCAATGAGAACCTCGTGAATCACAACAGAACATTGTCCCTTATGTTGTTGCTTCTGTGTGCTGCCGAATTGGTTCCAACTCATAGCGATCCTGTACAGGGTTTCTGAGGCTGTACAACTTCATGGGAGTCAAAAGCCTCATCTTTCTCCAGTGGAATGACTGGCGAGCTCAAACCATGGACCTTGTGGTTTGCAGTGCTTATCGGAGGGAGCCACCATATAGTGCTGGAAAATGAGCCCTGTAGGTTAGAAGGCACCCAGTATACACAGAGGCCACAAGAATGGACTCAAGCAGACAAGTATCATGAAGATGAAACATTACTGGGCATGCTTCCATCCAGTTGTAATAAGTTCCCCATGCTTTGGAGCTGATGTGGTGACAGCTAACAACATCATCAATGAATTTATATTCTTGTTGAGAAAATAATATAGTCAGGAGTGGGTAATGAATAACACTTTTTTGGTACTCACCTCTTACTCTTTTTTCGCATAGACTTTTTGAGAAAAACAGAGTACCCCTTGATATGCTAACGTACATCAGTAGACTCAGGTCTGAATCTGTTGCTGTTCAGATGCTCCAACATTTTCCAGGGGAACCAGATCAGAGATGGGGAGCTCCAAGGCAACAGAACCCTAGTGGTCTGGGTGGAACAAGGCAACCACTGGGGCTGAAATGAAGGGAGTCAGCAGCGCCTAGCTCAGTGGATTCTACTTTGCCTGTGACTTTATCACACACCGGCTGCCATGAAAACTTGGGGACTGTCTTGGCATGAGTTGAAAAGTAAAGACTGGATCAAAGTACAGAAGACGGAAGTAAAGAGGGATGAGAAACCAGTAGTAGAGGAAAATCTTAGGTGTCTAAATGAGAGAGGAAAGGGTTGTCCCAACGTTGCTTTTCAGCCCATTGTTGTTGTTGCTTCTAAGTGCCGTGGAGTCAGTTCTGACTCATAGTGACCTTGTATAGGGTTTCCAAGGAAGAGTTGGAGGATTTGAATCACCAACTTTGCGATTAGCAGTTAAGTGTTTATCCCACAGCACCACACCAGGACTCCATAGTCACTGCCTTAGTTACTTAATGTTGCTGTGACTCAAATATCACCAGTGAGTGGCCTTACAAAAATCAGAAATTTATTTCCTCAGAGTTTAGGGGGTTAAATGTCTGCATTCAGTGTTCTGACTCCTGGGAAAGGTTCATTTTCTGTCATGTCTGGAGGCAGATGGCTCTAGGTTTCTGGAGCCCCGTGCTGTTCCTGAGTCCCTCCCGTGCTGTTCCTGAGTCCCTGCCAATCTCCATGTGCTAGCTGTCTTCTTCCCCTGTTCTTGCTTGCGTCTCCCTGAATCTCAAAAGTCATTAGGCCTAAGCCACACCCTAGATGTTTATGGCCTCATTAACATAACGAAAAAAACCTATTCCCAGGTGAGGATTCCAGCTCACATTTGGGGGAACACAATTCAATCCATAATGGTCACATTTGTGTGAATTGAAAGATAGAGCCCTCTCCTCCTTTGGTAGCGCTGCACCCACAGCTGGGTGATGAGAACATTGGCAGGATTTCTGTTCCCCTTCACCCCTCATCCTGCAGGAGGACACCACCTGCACATCCTTGACTTACCTGTATACAATTAACCAACTTCCAATTACCCAGCTTTGCAGAGATCTGACAGAATAAAACTTCATTTGTGAACAATGCACCAGCTTCTGACATCAAACTTTGGTGGCAGAAATATTAACAATGCAGGCACAGAATTTCCATTTGGACACTAACTGTCCATATTTCTTGATGAGCTCTTTCTTATTATTGAACCTGAGGTAAATGCTTGTACCTCAGTAGCTAGCAGCAACGACCCCCTCCCTTTGTGTTTCAGATTTCAGTAAAAAAATCTCAAATGTCAAAATGCGTGTCCCATTCTAAATAAAATTTTACACCAGAGAATGGGAGAAATGCTGTTGTTGAGTCATTTGATGTCACGTCTGACAGGAATACTGATGACTGGAATGAGCAATTGGATGAAGACTGAGAGGGAAACAGGGATATTTTGCGAGGCATGAGATCTGAGATTTGTATCTGCCACTTCTGAATATTGTTTTCTCTCTCTTGTACTGCCTGCAACAAAATCATCCTTTGGCTCATTGTACTCATGTATAAATCATCTGAATCCTGGGTATGTGTTTCTATCAACTAGAAACATGCAGCTTAGGTAATCGTGTTTATTATCCAAGGTCCTTGGATGGTTCAAATGGTGTGTGCTTAACTACCAACTTAAAGACTGGTAGTTCAAATCTACCCAGAGGTACTGTGGAAGTAATGTCTGGCAATCAACTTCCACTAAGATTACAACCAAGAAAGCCCTAAGGAGCAGTGCTACTCTGTAACACATGAAGTCATAAGAGTCAGAAATGACTTGATGGCAACAGATATTTATTTTCTAGGGGGTTCGAGAGAGTTTCAAGCTGTTTAAGGTAGTAGTTGGAGTTCTGGTATGGCGCTGTGGGTTAATGTGTCAGACTGCAAAGTCGTTTGAACTGCAAGGTCGGTGGTTCAAGCTCACCAGCGGCTCCTCGAAAACCCTCTACAGGGTCGCTATGGGTCAGAACTGACTCGACGGCACTTAACAACAACAAGGTGGTAGTTACAGTTGTTTTGTAGTACTCCATGATAGGTAAATGTTTGGGTATATAGCAATCACTCAAATCCCTTGTATTGATGAATGGAATACGCATACCACCACTTTTACATGTAGGAACCATTTTTATTTTGTAAATATTTTGTAGTAATGTTAATTCTTCATTATTCTTTTAGTTGAAAGTGTGGCTTATTGACCAATCTTTGGGCATGAGTTTAAATCTACCCTTTTTTGACTCTTACTATTCGTACAACTTTAGGAAAAGGGCTTGAATTTCATAATCCCATTTTCTTTTTTGTAAAATAAATGTAAGAGGCAACGAACGTTCAATAGACTCCTGTGAACCCGGGTGAAGACCTGGTTGGCCAGCAGTGTGGCAAGACCTGGGGACTCTTGGGCCCAGAGTCAGTGACATAGCCACAGAGGACTAGAG
>NW_006408546.1:26079943-26085615 GCF_000296735.1 Chrysochloris asiatica | reverse complement strand
TATACGAAAGAATGAATCTAAAACTAATGTTCTCCCATGTAAACTATCACATAATTCACAATAAAACATTTAAGAAAAAATAAATAAATAAAATGTAAAAGGATCTACTTCATGGTGGTGGAGGTGTGCTGTTGAGTCGGTTCTAACACACAGTGATCCAAGGCTGTAAATCTTAACAGGAGCAGAAAGCCTCATCTTTCTCCTGTGGAACTGCTGGTAGTTTCAAAGTGCTGATCTTGAGTTTAGCAGCCCTGCTCGTAACTACTACGGTACTAGAGCTCCTTACATACTTTGTAGGGAGGAGGATTCAAGGTAACACATATCTTAGCTTCATACTGATGCAATGACAAAAATGACCTCAAGTGTTGGCTTTAATAACGGAAATTTTATTTATCACTGTTTGGGAGGGTCACAGCCGTGTTTATTTCTCCTATGAGCTTCATGTCCTTGAAGTTCCTTTGCTTCTAGGCAGCTCCTCACATTGCATGTGTATGCCTCCTGTGTGTATGTGTTTGTGCCTGTGTCTACTCTGCGACTTTTATAAGATAATTCTCAAAAAGTGATTAGTTTTAGGATCGAACCTATTCTGGTATGACCTCATTAACATAACACAAGAAAAACCTTATTTCTAAACTGGGCCATATTCACAAAGAATATCAACATAGTTTATTTGAAGACATTACTCAATCCATAATGATATATATATATATATATTTAAGGTTTATAATGTGGATTGAGTGAAAGTTTACAGGAAAGATCATCTGTTTTACATTCAATAAATCATACACCTTGTTTCATTACAATGATTATAATCCCCTCCATGTATCATCAATTAACAGTATTTTTCTTTATTCACTTTAGCTGATTTTGTTTTTTTTTTTTAAACACTCAAGCATATATAATCCTTTATATCACCAAGGGGCACATACTGCAACTCTGCCTCCTGGCCATGAATCTAGAGGCCTTAGTCCCTGTCTTCCCATGAATCTAGAGGCCTCAGCTGCTCTGTCTCTCCATGTCCCCATCTCTGCCTCCATCTCTGATATTGCTGCTTCTCTGGATAAGGTCTTGCATTCCAGTTGTGCTCCTCTCCCTTGATGGTCCTAGGGCTCTTTGTTTCTGGACTGTAAGATTAACCCTGTTTGTATGCCTAACATGGATCTGAAACATAGTATCTGTTCAGTAAGTTCAACTTCTGTTTCTTTTCATTGCTTGACATTATCAGGGAGCTAACACTAAGGTTGGCTCTTCAAACCCACCAGTCACAGACACTCCTCAGAAATTCTATACAATATCATTATGGGTTGGAACTGATTTCATGGCACTTAACAACAATAACATCTCACACATAAGTAGATATGCATGCAGGTGAAGCCCTTTGCACAAAGCAGGTTGTTATGAACTGAAAACTATGACCTCCAAAAATATGTGATGTGAACACTAACCCAACATGTGGTTGAGAGCCCTGGTGGCACAGTGGGTTATGTGCTTGTTTGCTGGCTGAAAAGTTCTCTATAAAAGTGAGCTACAGCAGTCTGTTTCTGTTAAGATTTGCAATCTATGGGGCAGTTCTTTTCTATTCCATAGAGCCTCTATGTGTGAGAATTGAAAGATGTTGGTGTTAGGTTGTTATATGTCCTGGAGTTTTTGTACCTATAATTATAATTCAATTTGGGTATAGGGTTTTCTTATGTCAGTGTATGTTGTGTCATTTGAAACTTACAAGAGCAGATTAAACAAGCAGCAAGAAAGCAAAGATGGGGAAGACAGATGCCCTACCACATAAAGATCACCAACGAACAAAGAACAGAGGCTGAGGAGAGATGAGGACCTTCCCCCAGAACCCACAGAGAAAGAAAGCCAGTACCCTGAATTTGGACTAGTAAGCCTCTGAGATTGTGTGAAAATGAACTTCTGCTGAATAAAGTCACCTGCTTTTGATAATTAAGATAACCAAGACATAGACATAAGCAAAATTAATAAATAGGTGAAATCAACTCTACTAGCCATATTTGACTGTTAATCAAATGCTTTGGGTCTTCTCATTCCAAACAAAGGGTAGGGTATCTTTAACCATATCATATTTAGATTGAGGATGGCCATCTTCCAATGTATGAACCCTTGATATTGTTGTTAGATTCTTAGGTGACACTGAGTCTGTTCCAACTCTTAATACAACAGAATAAAACACTGCTTAGTCCTGTGCCATACTCACAATTGTGATGATTGAACCCACTATTGCTGCCACGGTGTCAATCCACCCTTTTGGGGGGTCTTTCTCTTTTTCACTGACCTTCCACTTTACCAAGCATGATGATTTTTCCAGGACTGGGCCTTCCTGACAGTATGTCCAAAGTCACCTGGCTTTGGAATGTGCACAAATGTGGATATCTTCCAACTGGTTGCCCAGGTAGCTCTCTTCCCTATTTCTTGACATAGATGAGTGAGCGCCTCTTGTGCTGCATCAGTTTGTTGAAACATTTCAGTTTATAGTCCATCAATTCCTGGAGTCTTGTTTTTTATCAACGCTTTCTGTACTGCTTGAACATCTTTCTTCAGTTCTTGATCATATGGTACATCTTGAAATAGTTGTGCATAGACCAATTTCTCATGGTACAGGGACTCTGTGCATTTTTTTAATCTTTTTTTGATGTTTCCAGTGTCATTTAAGATTTTACTCACTCAACAGTACAAGTTGAGGCTTGAAATTTTTCTTCAGTTCTTTGAGCTTGAGAAATGCTGAGCATGTTTGTTCTTTTCTGGTGTTCTAAGTCCAGCTCTGTACATTTCATTATAATACTTGACCTTATCTTTTCAAGTTGCCCATTAGAATTCTTTTCAGCTTTTTTACTGGAGAGAAAATTTCACCTCGTTGGCTACATTTATTACTAGGTAGTTTACTCTTTCAGATATAATAATGTAATTGTTTCTTAATTTTATTTTCAGATGGTTCATTGCTGGCATATAGAAATTAACTGGGTTTTTGACCTTGTGTAGTAAAACTTCACTGCATTTGATTACTAGCTGTAGTAGCTGTCTTGTTGGATCTTTATATAAGATCATGTCATCATCTGCAAATACTGAGTTTTACTTCATTCTTTCATATTTGGTTGTCTTTTCTTTCTTTTTCTTGCTTAATTGATGTGGATAGCACTTCCAGTATGATGTTACAGGGAAATATTTACTCTTTCACTATTAAGTATAATATTAGCCATGAGTTGAAGTTTATTTATTTATTTTTAAATGTTTTATTGTGAATTATGTGATAGATTACATGGGAGAACATTAGCTTCACATTCATCCTATTGTATATTGTTTCATTGCATGGTTACAATCCCCTCCATGTATCATCAACTAAAGGATATACCCTGCAAGCCTGGCCCATGGTCATCAGCACACAGCCCCTTTCCCTCTCTGGGTCTAAAGTTCCCAGCTGCTCCACCTCTTCACATCATCATCTCTGCCTGCATTTCTAGCATCACTATTTCTCTGGGTAGGGTCCCGCACTCCATTCTTCTCCCTTGATGGTTCCAAAGACCTCTGTTCCTGGACTGCAAAGTCAATAACTTCCCTCCTTTTGCTACAAAATGTCTACAGTTATATCTTCAATACTCACAGTCAGTCCTGATAACAATTATTCACCATTGTACCACGAAAGACCTATCTCCATCTCCTTTCATCAGTCCCGCCCAGACTGATTGGATACTACTCAGTGGAGATTCTACCCTCCCCCGTGCCCTCTTGAAAGCTTGTAAGACAGTAACTTCTTGCATTTGTAGCCCATCCCCACCCCCACCCCCCCCATTTTGGGTAGCCAATGTCCAAGTTGCCCATTCTTGTCTATTCTGTGTATGGAGAGGGTGGGAATGATCCTCAGTGTAAATATTTGTTCCCTATTTTGAGCTACTGCATCCATAGGTATAGGTCAAGTTCATCAAATTGTATTAGATTACTTTTTTTCCCCTCCTCTTGCTTCTTCTAGTTGAGCTCTGATCATCCGGTCATTGAAGCCAGGTCAAGTGGGTATTATCTGCAAGTGTGGGTTTTTTTATGCATATGCTCTCTGTTCTTATCAGCTGGATGCTTCACTCTCCACTCTAGTCCTCTATGGCTATGTCACTGACTCTGGGCTCAAGAGTCCCCAGGTCTTGCCACACTACTGGCCAACTAGGTGTCCACCCAGGTTCACAGGAGTCTATTGAATGTTGTAGGGCTTAGCTTACAGCTTCATTACTGTTTTTCCCTCACTTCCTCTTATCGATGATGAACGTGGTCACAAATCAGTGCATGTCTGTTCTTGTATTCCCATTGAGTCTTAGTCTTGGAAGGATGTTTGTCCAGAGGGGACCAGACCACTTGACTTGATGTCTCCTGGGGGAGCAACTTGTTAGTTCTTGTAATAATCAGTCAGACTGCTGTTATTGTTTTGTTTGTTTGTTTTTTCTGTCAGTTTTTCTTGCAAGCAGTATCTTCTGTTCCTCTAGTAGCTCCAGGCTGGTCTGTTTGCCATTTCAAGTGGAAATTTCCCACCTCAGAAGATTATTTATGGGGTTCAGAATTCCACCTATGGTCTTATGTAATGCAGAGGCTCCACAGGAAGCCTCCTGCACTGGACACGTTGTATCTCCATTTTAGGTATTCCAATCAGTTATAGTCAGAAGACAGACTTACAAGCTTTCTATGGTGATATTTCTGGCTAATCCTTTCTCTTCCATTCAAGTGTCTATTTTATAATATAATACAAGGAAAACCAAGATTCAAAAGACAGCCAAGCATCTGTGGAAGCCTGAACCACATTCAGATCTTCAAAGATAGGAAATTTCCACTTGAAAGGACAAGCAGACCAGCCTGGAGTGGCTAGAAGAACAGAAGATACTTCTTGAAAGAAAGAGCTACATGAAAAATACAAAACAGTAGAGGCAGACCGACTGTTACTACAAGAACAAGCAACTTGCTTGCCCAGGAAATATCAATGCAAGTTGTCAGGTCTCCTCAGTGCAAACCCCCTTCCAAGACTAAGACTCAATAGGAATACATGCTCTGATTGGTGACCACGCTCGTCACCAATAAGGAGAAGTAAGGGAAAAACAACAATGAAGCGGCAAGCTAAGCCATACAATGTTCAATGGACTTCTGTGAACCTAGGTGAAGACCTTGTTGACCAGCAGTATTACAAGACCTGGGGATTCTTGGGCCCAGAGTCAGTGACATAGCCACAGAGAACTAGAGTGGAGAGTGTGGCATCCAGCGGATAAGAAAAGAGGGCATATACACAAGAACACCACACTTGCAGATAATACCCACTTGACCTGGCTTCAATGACTGGATAATAAGAGCTCAACCAGAAGAATAAAGAAGAAGAAAAAAAGAGTAATCTGATACAATTTGATAAACTTGACCTGCACCTATGGATGCAGTAGCTCAAAAGAGGGAACAAATCTTTACAGCAAGGATGATTCCCACCCCCTCCATACACAGAATAGACAGGGATGGGCATTTTGGACATTGGCTACCCAAAATGGGGGCGGGGGGGGGGCTACAAAGGCAAGAAGTGACTTGCTTACAAGCTTTCAAAAGGGAACCTAGATTCAGAGGGCAAGGAGGATGGTAGACTCTCCACTGAGTAGTGTCCAGTCTGTATAGGCAGGGCTGATGAAATGAAATGCGGATGG
>NW_006408546.1:26053424-26054221 GCF_000296735.1 Chrysochloris asiatica | reverse complement strand
CGCATAACATGGATGAACCTTGAGGACATTAGGTTGAGTGAAATTAGTCAGTCACAAAAGGAGAAATACTACATAGGACCACTACTGAAAAAGTCTAAGAAAAAGAACCCATACTAAAAGGGTATGGGGATTTTTTGTTGGCTACTGGGATGTGGGAAGTGTGATGAGGGGAGAGAGGTGAAGGTGGAGCACAGGGTAGGGAATAAACACAGGATAGTTTGGGTTCTAGGGATGGGGCAGTATACAAGAAAGGGGAGGGGAATGGAAGAGCAAAGTGGATGGAGAACAATTAGGCAGGTTTGCATGGGCTAAGTGGGACAAAGGTAAATAATTATGTATGTACAACCTTGGAAAAGCAGGGTTCTGGGATACAGGGATTGAGACATGTTTGGAATGGGGAAAAGGGGGGAAATAATGTTAAGATGCTTGGCTGTCTTTTCAATCTTGGTGTTCCTGGCATAGCCTTATAAAACGGACACTTGAGGGGGAAAGAAAGGAAAAGCCAGAAATATTGCCGTAGAAAGCTTGTAAGTCCATCTTATGTCTGTAACTGTTTGGAATACTTAAAATGGGGCTTCCTGCAGAGCCTCTGCATTACAAAAGACCATAGGTGGAATTCTGAACAGCATCCAGAATTTTCAGACGTGGGAAATGTCCACTTGAAATGACAAACAGACTAGGCTGGAGCAGCTAGGAGAACAGAAGATATTTCTTGAAAGAAAGACTGACAGGAAAATACAAAACAATATAGGCAGACGGACTGATTACTACAAGAACAAACAAGTTGTTCACCCAGG
>NW_006408546.1:26039799-26052230 GCF_000296735.1 Chrysochloris asiatica | reverse complement strand
ATTTCTTGTTTTCATTCCTCCTTATTTCTCCACCCTTCTAATTTGTCTTTGGGTAAATGCTGCTCTTTTGATCTGGAATGTTTGGCCATTCTTTAGTGTGAAAAATCACTAGTGTTGTTGCCACCTCCACAAGCATATACCAGTTTATTGATTGGCTGAATCCTGAGCCTCAGGTTAATTCAGTTCCAGGCTGGAGGGTGACCAAGGGCCAGAGTCTTGGGCTCTACCAGTCTCTATTTGGTCTTTTTTATGATTTTGAGTTTTGTTTTACATTTTCTCCCATGATCTCCAGGATCTCCTAATATTATATCTTTCAGAGTATTTGGCAGTGGTAGCTAGGTACCACCTAGTTCTTCTAGTCACAGGGTCTTGGAAACTGATGTTCATGTGGTCCATTAGTCCATTGGACTAATTGTTTCCAAGCATCTTCAATTTTCATCACTTATTCTTACCTCCAGACCTTAGATGATCCTTCATGAGCTTTTAAGGTCCTAGTTGCTCTCACCAAAGTAGGATGTAGCACATTGTCTTTGTGAACTATGTTATGCCAATTGACCATGGTATCCCCTGAGAATATGGTCCTGAGCCCCCAGGGTAAGCAACTCACGCCTTCAAGATGTGTGGCAATGTCTAAGACATTTTCATAATTTTGCCCCTGTATGTTCCACCACACTGTAGGATATGTTTCAGCAAAGGTAAATACCCATGTGCAGATATCCTGTCAAACTTTTCTATATTTGTGGGTATGCTCCCATTCTCCCTCCAACACTCATTCAACTTTCATGCCTGTCAATGTATCTACCTGTAGATCATCATTATTGCAGGATTTTGTATTTCACAGTATTTAAATATTGGAGTCCTGGTGTGGTGATATGGGATAAAGCACTGGACCAAAAGGTTAGTTTGAACCACAAGGTCGGTGGTTCAAACTCACCAAGCGCTTCTTGGAAACCCTACATAGGGTCACTATGAGTTGGAACCCACTCAATGGCACTTAACAGCAACAACAACCTCAATTCCTTTAACTCTTGCATTCCTCCTTATGTCTTCCCATACCTTCATCATTCTTCTGCCAATCTCCCTCTTATTGTATGTTGCTTTCCCCTTCACCCAAGTGAGCGTGAGCACTTCAATGTTTAGAAAACAAAAATCCTCACAACTGGACCAATAAACTTCATGATAAATGGAGGAAAGATTGAAGTTGTCAAAGACTCCCTTTTTCTTGGATCCACAATCAATACTCAAGGAAGCAGCATTCAAGAAGTCAAATAATGTGTTGCATTCAACAGATCTGCTGTAAATAATTTCTTTAAAGTAGTAAAAAGCAAAGGTACCAGTTTGCGGACTTAGATGTGCCTGACCTCAGCCATGGTATAGCATATGAAAGTTGGACAATTAGTAAGGAAGACTGTAGAAGAATTGATACATTTGAGTTACGGTGTTGGAGAAGAATCTTGAAATGACCGTGGACTTCTAGAAAAACAAACAAATCTGTATTGGAAGAATTATAGCCAGAATACTTGTTAGAAGTCAGGATGGTGAAACTTCATGCCTCATAATTCTTATATGTTATTAGGAGAAATCAGTCCCTGGGAAAGGACATCATATTTGGTAAAGTGGAGGATCAGTGAAAAAGAAGAGCTCCGACAAGATGAACTGGCAGAGTGGCAGCAGCACTCGGCTCAAGTGTAACAACAATTGTGAAGACGGCACAGGACAAATCAATGTTTCCTTCTGTTGTGCATAGGGTTACTTTGAATTGGAACAAACTGAACAACACCTGACAACAACAACAACAACCTTCTTGCCCATAAATTATTCCCTCCCACCCCTGGTAATCATCAAACATTGTTTCTTTTAGTGTGTAAATTTTTCTTCACTTTTTAATAATATTTTTCCTTTGGTGATTGGCTAAATCATAAGGTCAGCAGTTCAAACCCACCAACCACTCCTTGGAAACCAACTCCACCACATTAACAATAACACTAACAGTTTCACTCAGGATATGTCTTCTAGGTTCATCCATGCTATCAAGTGTTTCACAGATACATCATTATTCTTTAACATTGAATAGTATGCCCTTGTGTGTATGTGCTGAAGTTTGCTTATATATTCTGCCATTGATGGATATTTAAGTTGCTTCCTCTTTTTTTTTTTTTTTGCTGTTGTGAATAGTGTGAAGCCATTCTTTAAACAAATGTATTAAGTTTCTTAAATACAGGGAATTTGAGGTTTACATGACAACTGGGAGGAATGCTGGTGGCATAGGAAAAGGTTAAGATGTATCCCAGATATTCTCCTCCTATGGCTCTTATTTCACTTGGAAGTTAACATGCATTCCTTATATCTTTGGGAAATAGGTGCTTCAGTGTATAGAAGTTATTCTCAATGTGTAATTTCTCAAATTGCAGGATCAGTATCAGCTGGAAATTTGTAGAAATGCACATTACCAGGCCCCATTCTGGACTTCTTGAATCAAACCCTGGAGTAGGGTCCAGCAATGTGTATTTCAAGGATCTCAGTGGGGATTCTGATACTCACTAACATTCAAGAACCACTGTTCTGTAACATAAACACAGATGATCTTCAACCTACCCAAGAGCTACTTCAAATCTCAGGTCTTTCCATGCATTTGCATGTTTGAGGGATCTTTGACAAGTTAGTGGGTAATGTCCATTATCTTTTTATTCCGTTGCCCTATGAATATTTTGAAACTCCCTTGTACGTATGTTTCTGCCTTCCACATCTCACACCGAGGCAAAATCTATCAAGGACCCTTATCATAAAGGAGATTGTGGGAAATGTAGTTCTCCACTTCCCTCTAGAGGAGGCTCAAAGAAAGTGGGAGTGATGGTACTTGGATATTGAATTATCTAGCACGGTAGGGAAAGGGTTCAAGAGCTGGTAGAAAATTTTTAATGAAGGATGTTGATGATGAATAACAATTAGATTTCTGCTAAGTCTAAGACCAGGTAATTGCACTACTTATTTCTTCTTTCTGTCTAGTTATATAGCATTTATCTAAATGTTCCTGGATTCATATGTAATAGATTTAGTGGTTAGTCTTGGGAATGTCCTATTTCCAGTTTCCAAGATAATTATGTGATGTTATATTTCCAAACATAGTCTAGGCTGCTATTTCTTATAACTAAGGTAGTTCTTTCCTGCGCTGTGTAAATTTCAGTCATAATATATTTACAGTATTGCTGCAAAAGAGAAATGTAAATAATATTTAAGAAACTTGCAAACCAAGTGTGTAACCATTTTACACAATTCATGGTTTTATTTAATGAGTTTTAGTACCACAGGATGAAAGTGGTTCCCAAAGGGCCTCCATCAACTAGACTATTGAACAGAAATGCAGAATGTAAATTGGGTTTTAACTAAAATCATACTGCTATTACTTTTTATGGAACCCATAATTTCTGATGGAGAGCAGACGTATAGAAAGCCGTCATTATGGTAATGCCTGTCGGGATTTGACCAACTGCATTTGTCGCACAAATTAATACTTCTAGGGTTGATTTGTATGCTACTCCTTGCTATATAGGGCTAAATATATGCCACATGGTTCTTAATAATGTAGCTTTCATGACTTTGTAAATTCTGTGCACTACCTTTTAGCTCCATTATGCTTATATTTATTTACTTATCATTTTAAGGCCAGAAGGAAGACCCTTTTGCTTTCATTTACATCCTAAGGGTAGGTCTTTTTTCTTTGAGAGTAATGGGGAGATATTTGTTTTGAAAACCAGGACAAAGGGAAAACAAAACATACGATTTTTTCTCCTGGTAATTGAATATAAACGATTATTTGAGGTTGAAGTTTTCTCTTCCTCTTTTCTTCCCCTGGGCTGCTGTAGACTTCAGAAGTAAGAATGAAATTAATAGCTAAATCAATACTTTCCAAAACTCATTTCAAATATTACTTGTATGCTGATGATTCCCAAAATATCAAATCTCTGGATAAAAATTCCTGTCTGCCTGTTGGGCATCTTCACTCGGAGGTCATCTTTATATGCTTCCTGGAACCATTTTTTTCTCAGAAGTCTTTGAATATTGTACACACTTTACACCGTCTCACTGTTTGATAAAATATCAGTGGTGAGAATAAGAAGTTTATATACATGAAAGAGAGGAGCTAGGAAGACTTTTATAACGTCTCTCATAGGACACCCCTGGTTGCCAGAATCCATTCTTAATCAAGAGCCTCTTTGCCATTCTCCTCATTGTAAAAGTAGGAGACAGTGTGGGGTGTTGGAAGGAATGCACATTTTAGCAGATATGTTTTACATTCTGACTCTGCCAATTAGGATGCATGCAATGACTAACTCTGACTTGTAAAATGAGGTTAAATTTCCTCTGTAGAGTTTTTGTGAGAGGCTTCACATCTCTAAAGTATCTGAAGTGCCTAGCACAATGCCTGGTGCATAAAAGATGCCAACTAGATGATTTATATGGTTGTGTTATTTCCAATGTGTGTCCTCTCTTGTGGTTAATAAAGGATTTTTATGCATTTATTCCAATTGATCTTCATAACCACTCCAAGAGGTTAGGGGTGACTGTGTCTTCGTTTTGCAAATGTGGAAACAGAAGTCCAAAGGTCCTTAGTAAGTGTCAGGAGCTGTATCCTTCCTGACACCTAATCCTTGCCTCAATCTCTCACTTTGTACTGCCAGCTGTTGGCAAAAAGAAAAAAAAAAAAAAACCCAAGGCAGAATCAATTCTTGTTTTCCCTATCTTTGTTTCTAAAACTGCACTATTTATGTTGGTTTTCTAAACCTAGCACATTACTTTGTAGTTATGTATAGGTCTGAGTGACTGAAAGATTGTGAGTTCTTTAAAGCAGAGCCATGTCTGATATATCTTGGTGTGCACAATATCTGTACTCGCTAAAGGTTTGTTAAGTCCAAATGCAGCAGAGTCAAAAGATTCTCTTAATTAGAGAGAAAAGGAATGAGAAGCATTGTTTGGCATATTATTTCAAAGCCAGCATGAGAGCTAACAAGACAGGAAGCATCCATCTGCAAGAAATGTGCATACCCTACCCTACTGTGAATGTTAATTATGCTTTTAAAGGGAGACAGGGAGCCCCAGTCTCTTTTGGCACAAAGCAGTAGGGAGAGGGATGACCCAGGAAAGTAGTGTGAAATAGTTTTTCCAACACTCTGTGCAGCTATAGGAAGGAAGTGGATTTCTGAAAGTCAACTCTCAGTTGTACTCATCTGTGAGGGACATGCCATTCCCATTGTGATGATGATTCCACAGGTACCTTCTCTGATTAAGGCTCTTCTTCAGCACCTTCCATTATGTCCTGGTCCTGTCTCCTTCCTATCTAAAGCCCTCTACAGGACACCTCTCTCATTCCATTTGTGGGAGTGATTCAACTTGTTTTGGAAGCCAGTTTTAACACTCAACATTCAGCGCCTGCTGTGGCACTGTGGGTTAATGCACCAGACTGCAAAACCATTTGAACTACTAGCTCAGTGGTTCAAGCTCACCAGTCACTTACTAGCTCGGTAGTTCAAGCTCACCCTTCACTCCCTGGAAACCCTTTGCAGGGTTGCTATGGGTTGGAACCAACTCAACAGCACTTCACAACAACAACACTCAACAATTTAATTTGTATAGTGACGCTATAGGACAAGCACTGTACCGTAAGGTTGATTTGAACCACAAAGTCAGCTGTTCAAATTTTACCTGCCGCTCCTCAGAAACCTTATACAGGTTACTATGAGTCAACAACAACAGTGGTGATGTAGGATAAGCACTCAACTATAAGATCAGTTTGAACCACACAGTTGGTGGTTTGAACTCACCAGCCGCTCCCTGGAAGCCTTATACAGGGATGCTATGGATCAGGACCAGCTCCATGGCACTTAACAACAACTACAAACAACAGTCTTGACTAAGTAATTCTGCTTTTAGGATTCTCCCTTGTATAATATCTCCCACAAGAAGGTAAAAACTTAATTAATGTACTGACTGATTTGTAGGTTTCTGGATAGTTGAAATGGCTTATAGTCAGCTACTAAGCAAAAGGTTGATGGTTCAAATCCAACGAGCAGCACAACTGAAGAGAAGACTGTTTATCTACTTTTGAGAACTCAACTACTGAGAACCCTAGGAAATACAGTTCAACCTGGAAGCACACTGGGACAGCTGGAGTTGGAATCAACTGGATGACGATGGGTTTATAGGCCAATTGGTAATAGTCAAAATGAGAAATAACTCAAACTGTCATTTGTTATTTGTTGTTGTTAGGTGCCATCAAGTTGATACTGACTCATAGCGATCCCTATGCACAAAAGAACAAAACATTGCCTGGTCCTGGGCCAACCTCACAAACATTGCCACGCTTGAGCCCATTGATGCTGCCACTTTGCCAATCCATCTCACTGAGGGTCTTCCTCTTTTTCTCTGACCCCCACCTTACCAAATATGATATCCTTCTCCAGCAACTGGTCCCTCCTGACAATATGTCCGAATTATGAGAGACAAGTTTGGCCATCCTGGCCTCCAAGGAGCACTCTGGATGCAGTTCTTCCAACACAGATCTCTTGGTTCTTTTGGCAGCCCATGGCACGTACAGTATTCTCCTCCAATACCACAAATCAAAAGCATCAATTCTTCTGCCAACATCTTGAGTCAGTTTCTACTCTATAAAACACTGAGAAAATAAATGTTCTGTTGTTTTAAGTGACTAGTTTGTAGTACTTTGTTACAGCAGCTCTCAACAACTAATGCAACTGCTTTCAGACCCAGACATCAAATATCCCATGGGACCCTTCACATGCTCTCTTTACTTTCCCCACCTGTCAGGTAAAAAGTAAAGGACTCCTGAGTTTAGAAGAGAACAGCACACAAATGGAAGTAAGTAGAATCCCTTCATCCTTGCTTGGAAGAAAGCCTTCCAAAAGAGTTATCTATTAGCATATACATTCAACTTTCATAGTCAAGAAATACACCTTTTTATTGAATTAAGCCACTGAGACCACTGGGTTATTTGTTACATCTGATAGTACTAATTGCTCTGACTCATGTAAACTTTCTCCTTAAAGAAAATGGTTGCAACAGTACATCAACAGAGAATTACTAGACACTAAATGAGGTTCAAAATGTGGCATGAAACAAGAGATATTATTACTGATGTCCTATTGATCTTGACTGAAAGCAAAGAATACCAGAATGATGTTTATTTACTATGTGAAAGCTTTTGACTGTATGCATCAGCCAAGCTATGGTCAACACTGAGGAAAATGAGTATTCCAGAATATTTAACTATGCTTATGAGGAAACTGTACATAGACCAAGAAGCAGTTGTTAGGACAGACCAAGAAGACACTGGGATGGTTTAAGATTAATAAAGGTGTGCGCCAGGGTTGTATTCTTTCACCATACTTATTCGATCTGCATGCTGAGCAAATAATTCAATGAGCTGGTTTATATTATATTAAGAAGAACGTGGCATCAGGATTGGCGGAAAACTCATTAACAAGCTGAGATATGCAGAAATCTTGCTTGCTGAAAGCCAAGAGGTCTTAAAATACTTACTGATGAAGATCAAAGATCACAATCTTCAGTATGGGTTGCACATCAGTGTAAAGAAAACAAAAATCCTCACTATTGGATCAATAAATAATATAATAAGAAAAGATCGAAGTTGTCAAAGACTTCGTTTTGCTTGATTGCACTATCAGCATTCGTGGAAGCAACAGTCAAGAAATCAAACGACATATTGCATTAGGCAAATCTGCTGTACAAGAACTTTTTAAAGTGTTTGAAACTAAATATATCAGTTTAAGGACTATGGTGCACCTGACCCAAGCCATGGTATTTTCATGTATGTGAAAGTTGGACAGTGAATAAAGAAATACATAGAAGAATTGAGGCATTTGACTTATGATGTTGGAGAAGAATATTAAAAGTTTCATGGATTGCTAGAAGAACAAACAAATCTATGTTGGAAGAAGTACAGCCAGAATATTCCTTAGAAGCTAGGATTGCAAGACTTCATCTCTCATATTTTGATCATGTTATCAGGTGGGGCCAGTCCTTGGAGAAGGACATCATGCTAGATAAAGTGGACGGTCAACAATAAAAATGGATTGTCACAGTGTCAGCAGTGATGGATTCAAGCTTAACAACAATTGTGAGGATGATGCAGAACCAGGCATTGTTTTGTTCTTTGTTTATAGGGTTGCTGTAGCTAGAACTCAGTCAGTGGTACCTAACAATAACAAGGACTCATAACCTGCAATATACAGATGTTGTTGTTGCTTAGTGCTATCAAGTCAGTTCTGACATATAGAGACCATGTATAGGGTTTCTGAGGCGTGACTGCTGGATTTGAACCTCTAAAATTGTAGTTCAAACTGATCTTGGGGTCCAGTGCTTATCCTACAGCACTATGCAGGCACTCCAAATATATAGATGTTGTTGTTGTTGTTGTTATTAATTGTTGTAGAGTCAGCTCTGACTAATAGTGACTCTGAATAGGGCTTCCAGGGAGCAACTGATGAGCTTGAACCAACGACCTTGCAGTTCTCACTGATTTACAGTCTAGGGCATTAAGCCACAGTGCCACACTCTTAATTACTGCAAGTAAAAGGACTCAGCATATCTACTGATGAAGACTAGAATGTTCCTTATAAGTGAGGGTGGCAGGACTTTGTCTCATGTACTTTGGACATGTTATCTGGAGGGACCAGACCCTGGATAAGGACATCATACTTGGAGAAGCAGAGCATTAGGGTCAAAAGGAAAGGCCCTTAACAAGGTGGGTTGACACAATGGTCTCAAGCATAGTAATGATTATGAGGATAATATTGGACTAGACAGTATTTCATTCCGTTCTGTATAGGGTTGTTGTGAACCCTGGAACCTGTACTGTTGTTGTTGTTGTCAGGTGCCATCGAGTCAGAACCGACTCATAGCGACCCCATGCACAGCAGAACGAAACAATGTCCGATCCTGGGCCAACCTCACTACCACTGCCACACTTGACGCCATCAATGATGCCACCTGGCCGATCCATCTTGTTAGGGATCTTCCTCTTTTTCTCTGACCCTCCATCTTACCCAGCATGACATCCTTCTCTAGCGACTGTTCCCTCCTGACAATATGTCCAAAGTATGAGAGGTGAAGCTTAGCCATCTTGGCCTTCAAGGAGCACTCTGGCTGCACTTCTTCCAAAACAGATCTATTTGTTCTTTTGGCAGTCCATGGCACTTTCAGTATTCTCCTCCAACACCACAATTCAAAGGCATCAATGCTTCTACGATCTTCCTTATTCATTGTTCAGCTTTTGCATGCATATGAGGTTATTGAAAATGCCATGGCTTGGGTCAGGTGCACCTTAGTCTTCAAGCTGACATCTCTGCTCTTCAACACTTTAAAAAGTTCCTGTGCAGCAGATTTGCCCAGTGCAATATGTCGTCTGATCTCTTGACTGCTGCTTCCGCGAGTGTTGACAGTTGATCCAAGAAGCTATACTAGACAGCACTTAATTAGAACAATGTATACTTCAAATTTCAGTTCTTCCTATGGTACTTGATGATACAAACACTTTTTATGACTAAGATATATAGATATGTTTTGCTTATGTTCTTTAGAATGGAATGTTACATGATTGGATGTTGTATGAACACCATACTAAAAGCTTATGGAAACCAGCTTCTGGTCATCCTAATGCTGCTCATTGGAGGCCACAGGAGTAGGCAGCAGCAGCTATAGCAGCTGAATGGGAATGGACTGATAGGAAGCAAGCAAGCTCCGCCTGCTATTCCACCCACCTCAGCAGCAAGAGTAGCCCAAACCCACAGTCTACTGGAGAAAGCCTGAGAGCTCTCTTCTAAAACCATGTCCTTTGCTTCTCCTGCCCGTATCTCACCCATGGTCTACAGTGTGGGTTTAATTCTTGAAAACCGTGCTCTACCGTAAAAACAAAACAAACCTATGTTTGTGTTGCAGCTCTAGCTAGACAACTAAAGCAAATGGACATGAAGTATCCCATGCCTGTTTCCTTACACATGAGCTAAGTAACTCAGTCAACATTATATTTGACCACTTGTAGCAAAGTCCCATTCACATGCTTCCCAGTGCTATACTGTGCAATCATTCTTCCATTTATTTCAAGTCCTTTCTGATTTAGATATGCCTTAAGCTGTAAATCCATCCCCTAATTGGATATACAACAATGGATCCATTCTGTGGGATGAGCATAGAGGTTCACTCACCTTCAAAATGCCCAGTGGATGCCACTGTTCCCTAATCACCAATTTATCCTTATACTCTGGTTCCTCAGTAATATCTGACAGAGGCATTTTGCATTGGCTTAAATTTACATTTTTTTTTTTTTTTTTTTTGATGATTGCACAAGTTGAATGCAACTAATGTTACTCAGTTGTACACTTAAAGTGGTTAAAATGGAATTTTTTCTTTGTTATTTTACCACAATAAAAACTAACATTTTTCTTTTCTTGTGATAAATATTGGATCTTGGTTTTCTTATCCCACTATAGTCTAATCCCACTATTGTATACCTGCTGCGCAATTGATGAAGGACAACTTGCATTGCAAACCTGCTTGTCTCAGAACATATGGTTGGCTGAGAGCCTAAAAACAGTTGTAAATTTTTACATATTCAAACCATATTTTAAAAGCATTCTAGAAGCAAGTAGCAGAATAAAAAACTAGTACTGTGGGGATAGGTAAGATAGGTATGTAAATCTGCTTTGCTTCAGTATCATGGCTAAGAAACCCTCACCTGGCTGTGAATCTGTCTTGTAACAGGTTATATTGTGATCATAAATAAACTTGGAACACGTCATCAGTGTCTGAAAAATGTCTGGCACATGAAATCAAGGATGCCTTGGAGTTAGAATAGTTGTCATGTTCTTGGGCCGTCTGTCCAGTTTTGAAGGATCTTGCCATTGCATAGACTATGAGTCGCAAGGTGGTTTGAATTTGAAACATTCAGTCTAAGTGCCATCAAGTCAGTTCTAACTCACAGAAACCCTGCATAGAGTTTCTGAGTAGTGGCTGTTAGATTTGAACTACTAACCTATTGGTTAGTTGGTGGATTTGAACAACCAACCTTTTGGTTAGCAGTCCAGTGTTTATCCTACATTGCCACACAGGACTTAAAAAAGTGCATTTGTGTGGCCTTCATGGCAAGTATATCTTAGGTCAATTTTATGGCTTTAATTACTAGACCTTTTCTCTCTTCTAAATACATCTTTCCCTGGTGAAGGTAAGAGAGCAATTAGAAGCCTATGCTATGAGCTGGGATTGTCAATGAATTCTATTGGTGGTTATTAGCACATAGGAGGGAGGTTTTGGAAACTGTCTTGCTAGGCAGGCTTAACTGGTGGAATCTGTCACATGCTTTGTGCAGAAGTCTCTTTCATCCTCCTTCCCATTTCCTCCTCTAAATTCCATGGTTCCCATCCTTGCTTTTCTACCGTGTCTGATGACTGCTATACCTCCTTCATTTAGTGCCATATCCATCCTGTTTTCTTTTTGCTTCTTTAGTTTCATTTTCAGCTTCTCTTAGATAAGTGAGATTCCATGCAAACTGTACTACAACTCTCACTAAAAAAGCCCATTTATTTTGGTGAGTTTTATTTGTTTTTATATATTTATTTTATTTGCTTAAGTCCATCTTTTAAATTTTCTAAACTGAATATATTATTTTGGCAATAAAATAGTTTTGAAAGATTACTTGAAGATAAAGAATTAAGAAATATATTTAAAAGAAACAGTCAAAGGAGACCATTTGTGTCTAGTTCAAAATACCAATGAAGGACATTATTTATGTTATTTACATTATTATCTTTTTTAGTACATTAAGAAAGGACACAAGTAAGGATGCGGGTGAGGAGACAGAGGGATTCCATGGATGATACATAGATGATGAGAAAAGCCATGAAATTGTAGGAAGAACATGATCTTTGTAATCAAGCAGTCCCTAGGTACTGGTCTTGGGTGTAGTTTTTCTCTTCTGTGTAATAGAGGTAAATACTTTCAAAAGAGAATTGTGACGATAAAATGAAAATGAATTCAAAGTGTAAACAGTGTGCATGCCTAGTGCATAATAGTCAAAGGTTAACAGTCATGTGGCATTTGAGCAAGACTCGTTGATACAGTTGCCAATCTTATGTCAATGATAAGTATGAATAATTGATCACAAATCTTTCCCATTTACTCTGCATGCAGACTGAAAACCTTCAGGTGTATATTACCCGCCAGATAGAGTTGATTTTTGAAGGATTTGTAGTAAATTCTCAATCCATGATGGTTGTGGTGATGATGGTGATGGTAGTGGTGATAATGGTGGTAATGGTGATGGTAGTGGTGATGATGGTGGTGGTTGTGATGGTGGTGGTAGTGGTGGTAATGGTGGTGGTAGTGGTGGTGATGGTGGTGGT
>NW_006408546.1:26036102-26038902 GCF_000296735.1 Chrysochloris asiatica | reverse complement strand
GTGGTGGTGATGGTAGTGGTGGTGATGGTAGTGGTGGTAATGATGGTAGCTGTGGTGGAAGTTTAGAGTTGTAGTCTTCATGGTAGAAATTGATTGAAATTTTCCATGAATTTTAGAAGCCCACATGTACAGGTAAAAATCAAATCAAGACAAACTATACGAAGCAATTGCCTGAAGACCTTTAAGGAAGAGCAAAAATAAGTATTTTCTCAGTGGTCATTAACACTAAGAAAAGAGAATATTTGCTGGGTAAATTTCCTACGTTTGTTGCTTATAGTTTGAGAGCAGGATAAAGTCTGCAGCAGGGAGAATAGAAAACTCATCATCTTTCTAACTGGAAGAATTAGAGTACAAAGTTTAGAACAACTATAACCTTTAGAAAATGAGGAGATATTTCTGAAATGAAGAGGTCCAAAGAAGGGTAGGTCCTTATTCAGTATATTGTTGTTGTTGTTAAGTGCCATCGAGTCGGGTCCGACCCATAGCGACCCTGTACAGGGTTTCCGAGGGTGTTAAGCCCTGTGAAAATTGAGATTATGCCAAACAGTTCAACTAATGGTAAAACAAGTGAACTGAGATTTGAGCTTCTGCCCAAGATATAGAATTTTTAGTTTGAATTCAAACAGAAATCAACACTCTTGAGTAATGTTGCATAATATAGAATGTTTATAACATATCACTCACAATATCCAGGGTGCATTCTAAAATTATTTAGCATATGAAAAATCTTGAAAGCATGGCCCATTTCTGAAAAAGAAACACACAGTGAAGAATGAATCCAAGAAGTCTTGGAAGTTGGAACTAGGGCACAAGGATTTTAGAGTAGATTTTATTATTTTGTTCAAAGGACTTAATAAAACATATACCTGTAATGAATGAAAAATATATAATGTTAGAACAGATGGCCAGTCAGAAAACAGAATACAAGACAATTAAATATGTAGAAGATCAAGATCATGAGAAATCAAACATCACAAATATAGTCTAAGGATAGTATCTGGAAGTTACAGAACTTTGCATGGAGAAGGAATAAAGATAGTATTTCTATGGTTAGTGAAAGTCAACAGAAGTCTTTTACAGTTGATAGTAAGACTAGTCATTTTTACAATATTAAATGTGATACATTTGCATTCACTGATACAACATAGGTCTTCAATATCCCCACTGGGTTTGTATATTTCTAGGCTTGAGTCTTTAAAAGCTAGTGTGAGTTTTCTCAGACTACCTATGTTATCATGTATCTTTCCTTTAATTTCCAAACAGGGATCATGGCACTAATATTCTTGGCTTATGAAAAAAATAGAGTTTGAGACCAAAGAATCCATCAGAATTCCCAAGTCCCTTCTTGCTCAGCCAACTACCAATTATTTTCAACAGATCTCTGGTCATAAACATTTCTCCTTAGCTCAGTCTGTATTTGTTCCTCTTCAGTTGAACATTGTGTTTGCATTGTCCTTCAATAGGTTGAATAAATGTTAATTTTGGTTTGTGGTGGGTTTTTTTTTTGGCTAGAAGCCCTATGTTTCATTCTGAGTGTTGACAGAAAATATTTAACAACCAAATGTAGAACTCCAGTTACCAAAGCAAGAATAATATGTAAAAAATATGCAATATTGAATTCTGTAGTTGACTTGAAATTAATTACTCCCAGGCGTGACATTTCTAAATCAGCAAAGATTGGTTACGTTTCTTTTCAGGACAAACAAAACAAAACAAAACTTACTCCTTAACATGCTGTCTTCACACAGTAGTTTGTACAATTGATTTCTTTTATTCCAAGAGCTGAAAGACCTCTCAATTAAAAACCCTATCTTTTGCAAACTGTTATTATTCCCTTCATAAATAATGATGTCTTGAGTTTAGTTTTTCAGTTGGTTTTTCTCTTCTTTTTAAAACTAGATTTGCTTATGAATCCTGTTATAGCTAAATGAATATCAGGCTTAAAATAAGGGACACTGGGCTACTTTGGAGAGTTTGGTTGCAACTTGCATTCTGTGTATATTAATTCACTAAACTGTAATCTAGTATACATATTTAATATATTTTAATGCCACTAAAGTAAGATTGTTATGTTCAAGTAGTGGTGATGGTGTGCCATGGAGTTGGTATCAACTTGTATTGAACCTGCATAGAGTTTCTGAGGCTGCAAATCTTTATGGGAGCAGAGAGCCTCATGTTTCTGCGGGGGAACCACTGGTAGTTTCTAATTGCTGACTTTGAGGTTAGCAGCCCTACTCATAACAACTACACAGTTAATGCCTATTTTTAAGTTTAAAAAAAATAATAAATTGATATTGTTTTTGTTAGGTGCCATTGAGTCAGTACCGACGCATAGTGACCCTATGCACAGCAGGACAAAACACTACCCGATCCTGGGCCAATCTCACTACTGCTGCAACACTTGAGTCCATCAATGCTGCCACTGTGCCAATCAATCTCGTTGGGGGTCTTCCTCTTTTTTCTCCAACCCTCCACCTTACCAAACATGATATCCTTCTCCAGTGACTGCTCCCTCCTGACAATATGTCCAAAATATGAGAGACGAAGTTTGGTCATCTTGGCCTCCAAGGAGCACTTTGCTTGCACTTCTTCCAAAACAGCTCTATTGGTTCCTTGGCAGGCCATGGCATTTTCAATATTCTCCTCTAACACTATAACTCAAAAACATCAATTCTTCTATGGTCTTCCTTATTCACTGTCCAGCTTTCCCATGCATATGAGGTTATTGAAAATACCATGGCTTGGGTCAGGCGCACCTTAGTCCTCAAGCTGACATCTTTGCTCTTCAACACTAAAAAAG
>NW_006408546.1:26012540-26035467 GCF_000296735.1 Chrysochloris asiatica | reverse complement strand
CTGGAAGTTCTCTGTCAATGTATGCTTGCAGCCATTTCTGTATTACTTTAGCAAAACTTTACTCGCATGGGATATCAAAAAGATTGTCTGATGATTTCCGCATTCCGTTGGGTCATCTCTCTTTGGAATGGGCACAAATACGGATCTCTTCCAGTCAGTGATATAAGTGAATTGAATTTAAAGATAAGTCTCTTACAACCAGAATTTGAAGTGGGAAAAATTATATATACACAAAATAAAAACACTGTTCTAAAACTTATTTCCCAAAGTCTATATGAGGAACCACATAGCCTGGTAGTTTGTCTGCAGTGCACTATAGTTATTGTAAGGGAAATCCCTTAGTTATCTAACAAGGCCAATGATGATTTTATTTTATTTTAAATCTTTTTCAGTATCCATAGCTCACCATTTTTTCATTGCAGATGTGATATGTTTTACTATACTTATAATTCATTCTTTCTACCCCTTCTTGATTTAATTCCCTATAGAACTGGGATTTTTCCTTGAATTTTTTATATTGAGTTCACTCATGATTTCCAAAGGAATATTGCTGACTGAGCTTTTTAAGTCCTTTGGCTTTGTACCTTTAGTTCTCACCTCAAAAACAAGAACAGTATGTTCCGAATCATGGCTTCCCCTTCAACCTGGGATCTAGAATGAGAAGAAAGGCAGAGCTGAACCCAGAGGAGCCGTACCTGCCTATAGTATTTTTGTAACATGAGGAAGAAACAGATGTTTATTGTAAATTGCTGCGACATGGAGGGCATTTGTTATTTGGCAAAACCTGGTTACTAGATTAACAAATTCCAACAAATCAAAACCTTTCTTCTCCTTGTTACCTTTGCTCTACAATAGATATATTAGTCATCAAGAACAGTACAAGTGAGACTGAATTTCCCCATGGAACACTGTGATTTCCATGACAGCAGGGTTAGGAACCTATCTATTGTGGTATCTCCAGTAGTTCACATTCAGTTTCTGTGTTCCCCAAAGGCTCTCTCTATGCTCTCTACTAGCTATCCCCAACATACCATATGGTAGTCACTTGATTTAAATTCTCTAAAGTTTCAAAGTTAGGAAGTCCCTGAGTGGCACAAGTGGTTAAGCACTTGACTCCTGGTGTGACACTGCAGGATAAGCATTTGTCTACTAACCAAGAGGTTTGTTGTTATTAGGTGCCATCGAGCAGAGTCAGTGCTGACTCATAGCAACTAAATGCACAACAAAATGAAACACTGCCCGACACTGGGCCAACTTCACAATTGTTGCCACGTTTGAGCCCATTGATGCTGCCACTTGGCCAATCCATCTTGTTGCAGGTCTTCCTCTTTTTCTCTGACCCTCCACCTTACCAAACATGATATCCTTCTCCAGAGACTGGTCCCTCCTGACAATATGTCCGAAGTATGAGAGATGAAGTTTGGCCATCCTCCCTTCCAAGGAGCTCTGTGGCTACACTTCTTTGTTCTTTTGGCAGCCCATAGCACTTTCAATTACCACAAAGTATGAGGTTCACATTTACCAACTGCTCCTTGAAAACCCTATACAAGGTTGCTATGAGTCAGAACGAACTCCACAGCACCTAAAAACACCAACATTATTAACCAAAAGTTGACAGTTTAAACCCATCCAGAAGCTCCTTGTGAGACAGACCTGGCCATTTGTGTCTGGAAAGTCATGACCTCGAAAGACCTATAGAGCAGTTCTCCTCTGCACACATGGGGTCACCATGAGATGGGTTTAGCTCAATGGCCACTAGCAATAATAACAATGTGCTATATCTTGGTGTGGTGCTGTAGAATAAGCACTGGACCGCAAAATTGATTTGAACTGGTTCACACCCACCAGCCACTCCTCGGAAACCCTGCAAAGGGTCACTATGAGTCGGAACTGACTTGATGGCTCTTTAATAACAACAACAGTAGAAATTTTTAAGTAAAGTACTGATATCCCAGACGAAAAATATGGATGCAAAACCCAACAATTTTAAAACTCAAGGTAACCTTTACAAAACAGACACTGGAAAGAAAATCCTATAAAGAAATAATAAGAATAGTACACATAGACTGAAAAGTCTTGACTATCTGCCAATCGCCAGGTTAAGTAATTTAATTCATTTTAAAATTTAAACCTCACACACATACACTCACGCAAACAACAACCAAAAAACCACACACCACAATGAAGCAGATAAAAATAGTTCTTTATTTAACAGAAGAAGGAAGTGACTTCCACATTTGCAGTTGGTATGTAGTTGAATCTAAAATTTTTTGAGTCCAAGTATTCTGATGATAGAACTGGCATCTCATCCCATTCTATCATCATCACAGCAAAACAAGATGAATCGAAACCTTGCATTATTTGTGTTCATATTGTCCAGGAAGGAAGGCTCTATCATGTCAGAACCTAGATTGGCAGAGTCGTGGGTCACTGAAGACAGAAAACATTACAAACCTTTTACTTTGTTGCTTCTCCGGGGGTGATTGTTGAGGAAAGCTCTTATTCCTGACAGGAGTTTAGTGTTGTTATTATTCTGAAAAGTGCACAAGGATTAATGAGACAATTGCCTGCAAAGTGTTTTGAGCTCTGGGGAGCTGCGAAGCAATGCAACATTCCCCTACATAAGTCAGCGCTGGATTTTTAAATAGAAGTCCTCTTGAAAGAGTAACAGTGAGGTTGTGATAAACAAAAACTCAACAAGCATGCTGTTCAGTGGAGGTCAAATGTCTTCCCCTGACACAGAGTGGTGAGAGACTGACGGAGTAGAGGCATGATTTGAGTCAGGAGGACCTCAGAGACTAACTGGTCTAAAGCACTGATTTTAACAAATGAAGGAGCATGCCCAAAGTGCACAAAGTCACACAGCTTGTGAGGATCCTTGAAGTAGAGCAATGTTTTTCTGGTATAGACACCACTGGTAGATGCCATCAAAGGTGAAGGGTTTTGGAAGGGCTGGGCTGGTGAGTGGCTGGTCATAGCACTAATGGAAAGGAGGATGTGAACCAAGGCTTGAGTGACTGACAGAGTTTGAGTAAGTGTAGCAGACAGAGAGAGATTCATTCCAAGTGCCTAAGATTGTATGATCTCAAGTTTGAAGGTGTGTTAAGAAAAATCAAAACACCTAATGATATCTTTTGGTGTACGCTCAAACAGAAGAAGCAACACCTATAATTCATTGATGCGTTCTCAATCTCCTCTCTCATTCCTACTCTCTTCCTTCCTTCTGAAAACACTTGACAAATCGTATTTTCTGTTGTGAGGTCTTGGGCTGAGTCCTAATTTCTTGGAAGAGGTGTGCAAGTAATCATTAATATTGGTCCCTACCAATATTATGGAGTCCTGATGTGGTGCTGTAGATTAATGTGCTCAACTGCAAAGTCGGTGTGAACCGTGAAGTCGGTGATTCAAGCTCACTAGCCACTCCTCGGAAACCCTCTACAAGGTTTCTGTGGGTTGGAACCAACTCTACGGCACGTAACAATAACAATCACCAATATTAGTGGTACTGTAGGCAAGAACTGGACTGTAAACCACAAGGTCAGCAGTTCAAACCCACCAGCTGTTCCTTCCAAACCTTCCAACCATACAAGATTGCTATGAGTTGGAACTGACTCAAAGGCACTTAATAACAACAACATCATCGAGAGCTTACAAATTAATAAAAATAAGCTAGTGTCTCTATCAAGTCTATCTGAATATTTATCTCAATATACTACTTGCCATGAAACACATACCATACACATTACACGCACATATACCAGACACATACATCCAGTACACATATACTGCAACATATTACATACTATACTTATGTTACACAATGCACTTCTACACTACACACACTACAAGTGTATCTCCTGGTGAGCCCTGTGTGTCAGAACAGAACTATCTCTTATAGAAAACTGTAGGGTTTTTTATAAGCAGATCACCAAACCTTTCTTCTGAGGTGCCTCTGGGTGGACTCAAGCTGCCAATCTTTTGGTTGGTTGCCAAGTTCTTAGCTGAACCACCAGAGACTCTCTCTACATACAAGGATAAGCTAAGAAGTATTGCTACAAAATTGTAGAAACACTTTTTAAAAATTTTGCCTATTAAACAAATATACCAGAATGTGAAGCTGTTGTTTCTCAAAATATTCTCCACCTAGGTCTGTATACTTCCAAAGATGCTGCTTACATCTCTCTTACACTTCTCCAGAGAATTCTGCACCTTTTGATTCACACCACATCATGATGGTAGCTTTGGCATCCTCAAAGGACTCAAATTGTATTTCTTTTCAATGTTTTTGGTTTTTTTTAAATTTTGGAAGCAAAAAAGTCTGAAGGGACACGACCAGGGTTTAAGGGTGATGGAGTAAAGTTTCCAATCAAATTCTCATAGGACAACCCTTTATACCCTCAAAGAAAGCGCAGGTATACTGTCTTGGTGGGGAAAAATATATATATTGTTGTTGCTGTCAGGTGCCATTGAGTCGGAACCGACTCATAGCGATCCCATGCACAGCAGAACGAAACAATGTCTGATCCTGAGCCCGCCTCACTACCGCTGCCACACTTGACGCCATCAATGATGCCACCTGGTTGATCCATCTTGTTGGGGGGTTTTCCTTTTTTTCTCTGACCCTCCATCTTACCCAGCATGACATCCTTTTCCAGCGACTGTTCCCTCCTGACAATATGTCCAAAGTATGAGAGACTAAGTTTAGCCATCTTGTCCTCCAAAGAGCACTCTGGCTGTACTTCTTCCAAAACAGATCTATTGGTTCTTTTGGCAGTCCATGGCACTTTTAGTATTCTCCTCCAACACCACAATTCAAAGGCATCAATTCTTCTACGATCTTCCTTATTCACTGTCCAGCTTTCGCATGCATATGAGGTTATTGAAAAAAAAAAAAAAAATATATATATATATATTTGTTATGGGCCGTGGAGTCGGTTCCAACTCATAGCGACCCTGTATAGGGTTTCTGAGGCTGTCAATCTTTACAGGAGTGAAAGTCTCATCTTTCTCCCATGGAACAGCTGGTAGTTTCGAACTGATGACCCTGAGGTTAACAGCCCAATTCGTGACTAGTTTCCTGGCCTTTTTCTCATCAATGTAGTTTTCAATTTTCTTAAAATTCCTTCACAATAAACCCCTTTGATCATCCTTTGTTCTTCGAGAAAATCTATCAACATGACACCTTTGGGACCCTAAGAAACAACCACCAAAGCTTTCTGAGTTCACCTCTCTGCCTTGAATTTAGCTGGCCCAGTAGATCTCCTGAGAAGCCACTAGTTAGACTTTGCGTTCGTTTGAAGGCACCCTGATGAGCTTAGGACAAGCATGTTACTCAGCAAACTTGTCTGCAGCTGTCCACTACTTGCAGAGACATATCTTCACAAGTTTTGTTTGGAATAAAACCATGCATATATGAACTAGACCTCTAGTAGTAATACTTTTTAACTTACCCTCATGTTTACATACATTGGTATAATCTTGTGTTACTGAATGACATAAGGAAGCCTGGTGACATAGTGAGTTACGTGTTGGGCTGCTAACCACAGGGTCCACAGTTCTAATCCACCAGCTACTTCTCAGGAGAAAGAGGAGGCTTTCTGCTTCTGTAATGAGTTACAACCTGTTAAAGCCTACATAGGATTACTATTGTTCAGAATCAACTCACTTGCAGTGTTTTTTTTTGTTTTTTTTTTTCCCTCGTCACTGAGTTGTTGATGTTCTTGTTAAGTGCCATAGAGTCAGTACTAACTCAGAGTGACCCTGTATAGGATTTCCAAGGAGCAGCTGGTAAGCTTGAACTGCCAATGTTGTGGTTCAAAGTGACCTTGCAGTCCAGTGCATTAACCCACAGTGCCATGTCAAGTGCCGTGAAATCAGTACTGACTCATAGTGAGCCTGCATAGAGTTTCCTAGGAACCACTGGAGTGTTTGAACTTCTCACCTTAGAGTTAGCCATCCAGTGCTTATCCTACAGTGCCACACACAGATTCATCTGTTACTGAGAAGAATATGAAAACACAAAAGTTGGAGACAGAATTTCTTGTTAGTTCAGAAAAGGCAGAGAATGGGTCCTGTGGGGGAGACAGTAATGGTGACTAAAACCAATGTCTACATGGGGTTTTCTATGAGCTAGCTACATTTGAATGACTTTTCATGCATTCACTTATTGAATTCTCATCACTGTCCCATGTGGCAGTTTCTATGCCAACAGGAATTTCTCTCTCTACATCTCCTGGCTCGGTTCTCCTGTCTTGGCTGGATTCTTGATGGTGTTTCCAAGGTGGTGGTAGTGCTGAGCCTAATTGGAGCCAGAGGCAAAAGGGAAAATCAATAGTACTGACTGATCCTGTCTTTATTTTCCATTTTCATATATTGGTCTTCGTGAGTGTTTTGCATTATTGTTGATCTTTTAAAAATAAAGCATTAAAATATAATTTATTTGGACTACTGAGGGTTTTTTTTGTTTGTTTTTTGTAAAATTTCCTTATATTTTCTTCCAAAATGTCACCTCCAGTCCTATAACTAACTGTCTCCAGTTCCAGGAGAGCTTTCCTGACTCATGGCTCCCTGGATAATGGAGTCACTGACTCAGCATTGACCAAGGCTTTTCTCTAACTCAACCATGATTCTCATGAGGAATGCAGATCTTTGATTGAGCTCTGGAAGTGGATGAGGTATCATTCCATTCCCACTTTTGTGAGTGTTGTTGTTGTCAAGTGCCATCGAGCTGGTTCTGACCCATAGTAACTCTGTATAGGCTTTCCAAGGAGCTGGTGACCTTGAACTGCCAACCTTGTGGTTCAAGCTGACATTACAGTCCAGCACATTATCCCACAGTGCCACACCAAGACTCCTTTGTGAGCACAGGAGAGGGGTATCTTACTTATGGTTCCTGGAAGCAGGGCCTGGAATAGGAAATGTCATGTAACGATTTGAACAGGAGTGCACTCAGGAGAAAAGTGAGGGAGTGGGAAAATGCGAAGCAAAAATGTGGGTCCAGCTGAAGACCAGCTTCAGTGTGATCCCATTCAAATGAGACAGGGGTTCCACCTCCCCACCTTGTATACCCCATGCTGGCAACTTGCTGGCTGAGGACTGGGTGTCAGAGGGAGGCAGTTCTTGTTTGACCGAGGACAATGCTTTGAAGAATGTACAATGCTTTGAAGAATTGAACTCAACTTGTGAGTTGTTTTCAGCCAACGAATACAATAGCCAGAGATGGTTTCCGGGACTCTTAAACGGATTTTGACAGGGCACCCTGAATAGCTAATATAAAAAGTGGTGGTGATGTGCCATGGAATTGGTTCTGACTCATAGTAATCCTTGGATTCAGAAGAGGCCGTGGAACGAGAGATATCATTGCTGATGTCCGATGGATCTTGGCTGAAAGCAGAGAATATCAGAAGGATGTTTATCTGTGCTTTATTGACTACGCAAAGGCTTTCGATTGTGTGGATCATGACAAGCTATGGACAACATTGAGAAGTATGAGTATTCCAGAACACTTAATTGTACTTCTAAGAAATCTGTACCTAGATCAAGAAGCAGTTGTTCGAACAGAACATGGGAACACTGAATGTTTTAAAATTGGGAAAGGTGTGAGACAGGGTTGTATTCTTTCACCATACTTGTTCAACCTGTATGCTGAGCAAATAATACGAGAAGCTGGGTTCTATGAAGAAAAACGTGGCATCAGGATTGGAGGAAGACTCATTAACAACCTGCGATATGCAGATGATACAACCTTGATCGCTGAAAGTGAAGAGGACTTGAAGTATTTACTTATGAAGATTAAAGAGCACAGCCTTCGATATGGATTGCATCTCAATGTCAAGAAAACAAAAATCCTCACCACTGGACCAATAAACAACATTCTTATCAATGGAGAAAAGATTGAAGTTGTCAAGGACTTCATTCTTCTTGGATCAACTATCAACACTCGCGGAAGTAGCAGTCAAGAGATCAGACGACGTATTGCACTGGGCAAATCTGCTGCACAGGAACTTTTTAAAGTGTTGAAGAGTAGAGATGTCAGCTTGAGGACTAGGGTGCGCCTGACCCAGGCCATTGTGTTTTCAATAGCCTCATATGGATGCGAAAGCTGGACAGTGAATAAGGAGGATCGTAGAAGAATTGATGCCTTTGAGTTGTGGTGTTGGAGGAGAGTCCTGAAAGTGCCATGGACTGCCAAAAGAACCAATAAATCTGTTTTGGAAGAAGTGCAGCCAGAGTGCTCCTTAGAGGCCAGGATGGCTAAGCTTCGTCTCTCCTACTTTGGACATATTGTCCGGAGGAAACAATCGCTGGAGAAGGATGTCATGCTGGGTAGGGTGGAAGGTCAGAGAAAGAGAGGAAGACCCCCAGCGAGATGGATCAGCCAGGTGGCATCATTGATGGACTCAGGTGTGGCAGCGGTGGTGAGGTTGGCTCAGGATCGAACATTGTTTCGTTCTGCTGTGCATAGGGTCGCTATGAGTCGGTCCCGACTCGATGGCACCTGACAACAACAACAACATAGTAATCCTGCATAGCAGGTTTCTGAGGCTGTAAATCTTTACAGGAGCAGGAAGCCTCATCTTTCTCCCATGGAACTGCTGGTAGTTTCAAACTACTGATCTTGAGGTTAGCAGCCTGACTTGTAATCACTAGCTCCCAGAGAAGTAGATGTCCCCAGTGACACAATTACCAGAAAAGGCAATAGGTGTCAGGCAGACATCCAACAATGTCTTTATTTTCTTAGCAAAGGAAACCCAAACTGTTAATCCTTTCATTGCATGTAATTTAATGGGAAAAAAAGATATAACACATACACACACATACTGCACAAGCTACACACATAAACATACCATACATGGACAATACTCACATGCTACAACACTATACACATGACACACACACTGCACTTCATACACTATAACATTATGCATGCTACACACATAACACCACACTATGTACAAGACACACTTGACACACACACACTGTCATCATCCTGTCCTAGAACAGTAAAAATCTGAAGCGGCTGCCTTTGCTGCCTCGTGCTGTTTGGCTATTCGTAGAAGACTTTAGCAAGTCCAAGCAGAGGGTCGCTCACCTTAGTTCACCTCCCTGCATTCACACACCCCGCCCAAGTCCCAGAATGCCAATGAATCATACAGTCCTAGAGCAGGTCCAGGAGTCGCGTGACAAGATAGCACTTTGATGAACAAAATGGACTTCTACCTTGAAAATTCCATGAGTGAGATAGCATAGCACTTAGGGGCTCCATGTAATGGGGACACTGCACTGCTGGGGTGAACTGAAGTAGAGAGCCGAGAGAGCAAAGAAGGCACGGCTGCCAGCGGTGTGCTTGCCAGGGTGCCTGTCTGAATGCTCCTCTGTCAGCCAGAAGCCACTCTGTCACCCTTTCATTAGTTGTAATTGAATGCCTACAGAGGCAGTAATTATAAAGACCAGCCAGACCTCACAGGCCCATCTGTCTTTGTTTATCATCAGGTGAGGATATTGATCATTACCAGGGCCTCCCTTTCTTTTGCCTAGGGATGAGAAAATTGGATTAATAAAGCCTGGCGAACGTTGTGTTGTACACACCTAAAGCGAAGGTAGATTGGAAGTGCTGAGAAATGATGCACACTTCATTTCCTGGGGTGTCTGGACTGCTCTCACCCTGGGGTGCTTCCTCAGAACTCAGGGGCTTACATCCAGATTCTCCATCATCCTAGCATCCTTGATTTTGCTGGTGCCAAATGGGTACCACAGATGCAATGCCAACTGTATAGCTCCTCTTCTCCGTCACCATTCTGCAAGTGCTAGCAGAATGAAGAACTGGCTAGGGAAGGAATTTATTATTCTGAATGTTGGTAAATACGAGGGCAGAAGGCAAGCAATTATCTGGCCTTTGTTGTGTGGATGGTAATCAACGAGTTGATGAGAAGTTTCTCTTTATAGTCGTAATATAGCTAACCAAAGAATAAGGAAAGGTAAACTCAGAACAATGTTTTTAAATCTCTTAACATGCCCCCTAATCACCCAGGAGGGCTTGTTACAACATAGATGCTGGACCTTATCCCAGAGTTTCTCATTTGGTCAGGGTTTGGGTTGAAGAATTTCAGTTCTACTAAGTTCCAGGTGATGTAGATGTGACTGGTCTGGGGATCACACTTTGAAAACTTTTGATTATTGTATTCCATTTTGAAATCTTTAATAAAGGAACACTAGTGGTGCAGTGAGTTAGGCATTGGACTGCCATCTGTAAGGTTCACATCCGCTGCTCTGTGGGAGAAAGATGAAGCTTTCGGCTCTCATAAAGATTCACAGTCACAGAAACCCTGGGGTCACTAGGAATCAGAGTTGACTTAATGGCAGTGGGTTTGGATTTGGGAGGGTGGGGGTTAATGAAAAAGAGGTAGGCAGTGATATAATGGGTGCTAATGTCACCTACCCACCCACACCCCACAAGAGACAACGAACCAGTAGATGCCTCTTGAAGGACATCTACAAATTGACTGACAAAATATTCTTGTCCAAAAATTGATCCTGATTCATCAAAATGATGACAGTGTAATTTCCAGATGAATCAGAAATTTCACTTGTCTGTATATATCCCTGAGACTTACAAGTAGGAACTGAAAGAGATATGTGTACACTAATGTTCAGAAAAGCACTAGTCAATAGCCAAAAGGTGAAAATAAGAGAAGCATCCACCAAAGAATGAATGTTGTTGTTATGTGTCGTGGAGTCAGTTCCGACTCATAGCAAACCTGCATAGGGTTTCAAAGGCTATAAATCTTTACAGGAGCAAAAAGCTTCTTCTTTGTCCCACGGAACAGCTGATAGTTTCAAACTGCTGACCTTGAGGTTCGCAGCCCAATTCGTAACCACTATGCTACCAGAACTAGACAAACAAAATGTGCTCCATCACTGACTGCAGTGGATATTACTCAGTAACCAAAGGAAATAAATTTCTGATATATGTTATGACATGGATGACCCTGAAAACATTGTGCTGAGTATAATAAGTCAGACACAAAGGATCAAATGTTGTATGATCCCACTTATCTAAAATACCTAGAATAGGCAAATTCATAGAGACGAAAGTTTATTAGTGGCTGCGGAGAATGTGCATTAGAGTTTTAATTTTGAGCAATTGGTTTTTCAAAGGATACAGTATGGCTTACAGTGGGAGTGCTAACTCCATTTTGAGTCTTGACTTAAGTTCAGCTTCCACTGAGTTCTTTCTGACCTTAAACTGGTAAAGCAGAAGTTTTGTACTTAGATAGTGTGAGAATGAAAGTGGACGGCTGAGAGTAGGGCTCAGAGCAAGAATCGCGGCTTCAGGCATAAGAGCTTGCTCTGAGACCTGCTTCAGGCCGGGGCCATAAGGACAACCAGGCATGGCTAGGCAAGTCCCCATCAGAATGTCTCAAGAGACACAAATGCAGGGTAAAGAGCACACTCATAAAACTGTCACAGTTGAAGACTCACAGGCCAGGTGGACGGAACAGGTAACAGATAAGATGAGGCCGGCAGGACTGGAAAAAGTCTTAGTACTATAGGTCACTTATGTGATGTTATGTTTAAATCTATTGGATCCTGCGGTTTCTGAATGCTCCATTGGGTAAAAGTTGTAATACTAGTTTGCATATCCCCCTCCCATGGTGTGTCCCAAAACCCTATATAAGGTGCAGTTTGTGAACTGCTTGGGGTCGAGCTTTGGTGAGCTGATGCAGTAACACTGCAGTAACACTGCTGAACACTACACTGCCAGCCGCCACTCGACCCTAGCATGCTAGCTTGAATAAAGCCCGCCTACTTTTGCATTATCTTTGTCTCTTGGTCTCCTTATTGGGTGGTGGTCTCGGACCCTATCTTTGTCTCTTGGTCTCCTTATTGGGTGGTGGTCTCGGACCCTAACAATAGCATGTGTCTGAAAATAGCTTACTACTCCCCTAACAATCCCTAAGAGTCCTGGTGTGGCACTGTGAGTTAGTGCACTGGATTGCAAAGTTTGTTTGAATTGCAAAGACAGTAGTTCAAGCTCACCAGTCACTCCTTGGAAACCCTGAGTTGCTAGGGGTCGAAACTGACTCAACAGAACTTAACACCACCACCAACAAAACCAGACCTCCAGGGTCCTGATATGCACTGTAAGATAAGCACCAGACTGCTGACCACAAGATGAATGGTTCCAACCTACCAGGAGCTCCTTGGAAGCCGTAGACGGGGTCACTATGAGTTGGAAACCCTATGCATGGTTCCAGGACTCAACAGGACTTAACAGCAACAACAGCAACCATCCCTGCTGCTTCCCTAACAAGCCCAGAAGGACCCCAGGTGGCCCCGTAGGTTAGACATCGGGCTGCTAACCTCAAATCCACTAGTCACTCCATGGCAGAAAGATGAGGCTATCTGTTCCCATAAAGATGTACAGTCTCTGGGAGGAACTGGAGATGATGGTCCTCCATCACTCTCTGGGTCTGGAAAGGTACTCACCCTCATGGCCCAATTTTAGCATCTGTTTGTCTCCTGTGTGGCATTGATCACTTGCAATTTATTTCTATATTTGTTTAATTTTTTTTTTTTAATCTTCCTCTACTGTTGTTAAGTGCCATCGAGTTGGTTCTGACTCATAAAGACCCTGCATTAGGTTTCCAAGGAGCAGCTGGTCAGTTTGAACTGCCAACTTTGCGATCAACAGTCTAGTGCTTATCTTACAGTGCCACACTAGGACTACTAGACTATAAACTCAGCCTCTTGTGTATTTACTACACTCTCTTCCTGGGTAGCATAGAGGTTATGAATCAGGCTGCGAACCTCAGGGTCAGCTGTTCAAAACTACCTGCTGTTCCATGGGAGGAAGATGAGGCTTTCTGCTCCTGTAAAGATTTGCAGCCTCGGAAACCCTGTACAGGGTCGCTATGGGTCAGAGCTGACTCGATGGCACATAACAACAACAACAACTTCCTGGGTACTCCACTGAAGTCCCATGCTCCCTGTATTAGCCATCTGCTTATTGCTGATCCCCCAGGTCATCTTGGTTTCATCTCCCCCGCAAGTTTTCAGCATACTTTCTCTCCAGACCTCATCTCTACTTTGGATTATGAGAGTCACTTTTCCCAGACCACCATGCTTTTCCCCCAGTGGAGGTGCATATTAGCACTGTATGAGGAACGTCACATTGAGTACAAAGATCCATAGCTCATTTTCACACCTAGGTGTGTAGGAAATGGGACATTCAATCCAAGGGGTCTAATAGCAGCTATATTGTCCTAACACAAAGGAATTTGATTTCTTAATGGGATGCATTCTTTTTTAAAAATAGTTTCATCTTTAATGGGTGCCTTGTGCTCTTTAGACACTTTGTTGTTGCTAAGTGCCGTGGAGTCGGTTCTGACCCATAGCGACCCTGTACAGGGTTTCCGAGGCTGTAAATCTTTATGGGAGCAGAACGCCTCATCTTTCTCCCGCGGAGCAGCTGGTAGTTTCGAACTGCTGGCCTTAAGGTTTGCAGCCCGATTCGTAACCACTACGATACATTTTGGGACTCCTGGTGTGGCACTATGGATTAATGTGCTGGACTGCAAACTCAATTTGAAACAAAAGGTCAGCGCTTCAAGCTCACCAGCCGCTCCTTGGAAAACCTATACAGGGATCAGCAACAACTCGACGACACAACAACAACATATACTTTTTGAGATCCTTTGTGTGATGGAAAGGACATCAGTTAACCAGCATTTCTTTCTAATTCTGTAATTATTTCTCCATTCCTTATGGTGGTGGTTATGTGCCATGGAGTTGATTCTGACTCAGAGCCACCCTGCATAGGGTTTGTGAGGCTTTAAATCTTTTTTGGAGAGAAAGCCTTATCTTTCTCCCATGGTAATTTCAAACTGCTGACCTTGAAGTTAGGAGCCTGACTCGTAACCATTATGCTATCAGAGCTGCAATCCTTACAGTGGAAAAAAAATATATTACAAGTTTAGCAAGTGTTGATAACTCCAACTTTATTCCATGTGGATGCATAGGAATTTTCATTGAATTGTTGCTCTTGGGTGCAGTCAAGTTGGTGCTGCCTCATAGAAACCTTGTGGACAACAGAAGGAAACACTGCCTAGTCCTGCACCATCCTCAGCTCATTGCCATTTTGAGCCCATTGTTGCAGCCACTGGGTCAATCTAGCTCCTTGAGCGTCTACTTTTTTTTCTGATCTTCTACTTTGCTCCTCCAGGGACCAGTCCCTCTTTGATAATGTCCAAAGTGTGTAAGAGGAAGCTTCACCATTCTCACTTCTAAGGAGCATTCTGTCTGTACTTGTTCCAAGACAGATCTGGTCATTCAGCTATCCACCCTCTTCAGGTGTTGTCTCAATTAGAGAGTTGCCTTGATCAAGGTTACATTTCCTTCTACAGCAACCCATTCAATGACTGGTCTAGGAAGTTAACTGCAACCTTCCTTAGAGCTTCCTGTAGAGTTGGCTGAGGCCTTTCCTAAAGTTTCATAGCAGCTCAACTTTTCCCCCTGCCCAGATCTGCTTTCCTCTCATCTCTTCTTCAGATGCTGTTCTCAGCAGTGCACCCCAGTTAACATTCTGCATGCTAATCTCTATCTCGGGGTCTGCATCCTGCCAAATCTGACCTGAAACTCTTAGCAATTGTGGGACTCTCTGACTGAGATATGCTCATGATACAGCTATGGCCATAGATAAGTGAAGGATTAATGGTGATGCGTTAAAGCTCCGGATTGCAAAGCACTTTGAACTGCAATGTCGGCGGTCCAAGCTCAGCAGCTGCTCCTTGGAAACACTATGCAGGGTCATTATAGGTTGGAATCAACTTGACAGCACTTAACAACAACAACAATTGCTAGCAGAAGAATGAGGAAGAAGGAACATATAGCACTTTGCTCCTAACCATCCTTTCCCTCAAGAAGAAATAAGAGACAAGAAAGAATGAGCTCTGTCTTAAAGAGGAACAAAGATGTGGGATAATGTCACTTTGGAGTCCTCCTGTGGCACTGTAGGATAAGCACTTGACTGCAAGGTCAGTTTGAACTGCAAGTTCAGTGGTTCAAACTCACCAGATGCTCCTCGGAAACTTATGAGTTGGAACCAATTCAAAGACACTTGATAGCAATTGTCACTTAGCAGGCCACGAAGTAAAAGGATTTTCACTTTATTCTTTTCTTGGTTCTCTTTCACAGCTTCTTCCTCTTTACACTTGTATAATGCCTTGATTTTCATTTCAAATGGTGGATTGTGCTTTCAACAACTTTAAGATAGATGTTGCATATCCTGTTATGGATCTGAAAGGCCAAATCCTAAGTAATGGGTTTTGGAAGATCAATAACCAAGTTACTCCCAGACTTGCTGAGGCAGGTTTTACATTTATAATATAAAAAACAAAAGGTTCAAAGAAAGAAGAGAGTTCATCTAAAGAAAGCTAGATTACATCATTGAACCTTTAATTAACCTGATGGCTTAGACTTAAGAAAAATCAATGGAGTCTTCTCACTAGTAGGAAAGAATAAATTTAATACTTTATGGGCAACTATTTTTAGTGTTGTTTTTATTTTAATTTTTTATTTCTTTTTCTATTTTAGTGTGTGATTTGTTTACTGAGGATGTGGTGAGGTTATTTTCTTCTAAATGTTTGAAACTGTAAACTTTTGAAATTAGAAGCTTTTAAAATTGAAAATGTGATCTTCACAATGAGATTTATAAAGACCTTAAAAGTTAAAAAAGAACTTCCCAGAGAAGTAGGATACCTTATGTTCGATTCTGTTTAAGAAGCCTGGGGTGGTGTGGGGCAGTGAAAACATTTTCAGATGGTATAATGAGGTTCAAATTTACTTCTGTGGTAGACTGAAAGTTTTCTTTGGATAGATGATTTCTACACGAATTTGCTGAGCCACCAAATTCTGTGTTGCTGCTACTCTTGTTGTCCATTATCAGCTTCCAGACTCATGAGGACCCCACACAAAATGAAGGGAAAAGCTACTTGATGCTGAGCCATCCCAATGAATGATTAGGCATTGGACCATTGGAATCCAGAGTGTTTTTACAGTGACTGGTTTTCAGAACGAGATTACTAGGTCTTTCTCCCTAGTCTATCCTAATGTGGAAGCACCAATGAAACCTAGTCAGCATCTTGGAAATATGTAAACCTCCACTGACAGTTAGGTAATAGTTGCACATGAGGTGCGTTAGTCTGAAATGGAACCTGGGTCTTCTACACAGAAGGCGAAAAATTTCACTGCTGACACACCATTCCTCATAAATACTGTGCTAGGTACTGTGAAGGAATAAACAAGTCCTCATCTGTGTCCCTAAGTTAATCGACTTAAATGCCACTAACTGAACAGGAATGGTGCCACATTCATTATAATAAAAGAGCATTTAAGGATCTATCTTGAAGTTCAGTGCTGTCTGTGATAGGATGATATCCATACACCTACAAGGAAGACCAGTCAATATCACTGTTATTCAACTTAAAGAACCAACCACTAAAGTCAATAATGATAAGATTGAAGAATACCACCAACTTCTTGAGTCTCAACTTGATCAATCATTCAACAAAGATACATTGATAATTACTGGTGATTGGAATGCAAAGTTGGAGACAAGGAGGAAGGAGCCATAGTTGGAAAGTATGGCCTTGGTGATAGAAATGATACTGGAGATTGCATGACAGAGTTTTGCAAGACCAACAACATATTCATTAAAAATACCTTTTGCGACAACATAAAAGGTGACAGTGTAAGTGGACCTCACCAGATAGAATACACGGGGATCATGTTGATTGCATCTATACTAAGAGGGAGTCCTCGTGTGGTGCTGTGGGATAAAACACTGGACTGCAAAGTCAGTTTGAACCACAAAGCTGGCAGTTCAAACTCACCGCCACTCCTTGAAAACACTATACGGGGTCACTATGTGTCAGAACTGACTCAATGGCACTAAATAACAACAACGACAGTAGGAAGAGACGATGGTGAAACTGAATATCATCAGCTAAAATCAGGCCAGGAACAGACTGTAGAGCAGACTAACAATTGCTCATATGCAGATTCAGGCTGAATAAAAGTAAAACAAGTCCACACGAATGAAAATATGACCTTGAATATATCCCCCTGAATTTGGAGACCACCTTAAGAACAGATTTGATGCATTATACACTAATGACTGAAGACCAGAAGTGTAGTGGGGTAAAATCAAGAACAACATCCATGAAGAAAGCAAAAGGTCATTAAACACACAGAAAATTTAAAACGGTCAAAATTTATGTCTAAAGATTCTCTGAAACTTGATCTTTCGAATAGAGAAGCAAAAGCAGCTGGAAGAAATGAGGAAGTGAAAGAAGTGAACAGAATTTTTCAAATGGCAGTTCAAGAAGACAAAATCAAATATTATAATGAAATATGCAAAGACCTGGAGTTAGAAAACCAAAATGGAATAACTCGTTCTGCATTTCACAAGCTGAAAGGTCTGAAGAAAACTTTTAAGCCTTGGGTACAATAGTAAAGGATTCTATGGGCAAAATATTGAATGATGTCAAAAGCATCAAAAGAAGATGGAAACCAGAATCACTGTACCAAAGTGAATGGTACTCAGAATCACTGTACCAAAAAGAATTGACTAATGCTCAACCATTTGAAGAGGTATATGATCGTGAACCAATGGTATTAAAGGAAGAAGTCCAAACTGCACTGAAGGCACTGGCCAAAAAAAAAACAAAACAAGAATCCAAGAAGTAAGTGAATACAAATTGCAATATTTCAACAAACTGATGAAGCAGTGGAGGTTCTCACTTATCAATGCCAAGAAATTTGGAAGACAGAAGAGATCCATATTTGTGGCTATTTCAAAGAAAGATTGCAGAAGTCACCGAACAATAGCAATAGTATCACACATAAGAAAAATTTTGCAGAAAATAATACAAAAGCAGTGAAAACAATATGTCAATAGAGAACTTCCAGAAATTCAAGGCAGATACAGAAGAAGACTTGGGATCAGGGGTATCACTACTGACATCAGATGGCTCTTTGCTTAAAGCAGAGAATACTGAAAAGATGTTTACTTATACATCATTGTCTAAAGCATTTGACTGTATGGATCATAATAGACTGTGGATAATATTCTGAAGAATGGTGTAATGGTTAGGAGTCTGCCAACATGACTAGGCCAAGGTTTCCAGAGGTTTAGCAGTTGGGATGTGCTTATTCCCACCGTGATGAAACCTAATTTGGGCATAGTTAGCTCTGTGATGGGCAGCTATCATCAGCCATTCAATTAAAGGAATACTTCTTTGGGGGTGTGGCCTGACCCCAATATAATGGACATGCAAGAGGAACTCTCTCTCTCTCTTCCACTGGGGACCTGGGACTCTACAATTGTAAGATAATAAAATTATATACATATATATTTCACTGGTTTTGTAGGAATCAGCTTTGGGCTGATTTTGAGCTTGGTCCTATGAGAAATGTTGTTAATACCCCAGATACTGCTTTGATTCCTCTTGGTTATGAGGTCACCGATGAGTTATCATGAGTGCTTACCAACAAACGCTTAAGAAAGCCAATCTGTACTCATTTTCGAGTATGGTTTTCTTTATTGGATTTTACACCCAACCCAGTAGCCACGGACAGATGTGCCACATGGCTGGCTCACAAAGAGTTTTATTCCCCTGTTTTGACAGTCTCTCCCCCAGTTAGTATGAGGTTCACAATCTAGCCCAGATGGTGTCCATGGCCTTAAGGACTGTATTCTTATTTAAAGTTCCTAGTTCTAGAACAGCTTTCTTCCCCCTCCCCCAATTCATCCTGCTCACATACGCCTGAGTGTGGATCAACAACCTATGTCTGGTCTAGCAATCTCATGTGTCCTTTATTCCTGGAGATTGATCATCTTGAGGATTTCTCACAGTCCTCTTATAAAGTCAGAGGAAATCAGGCAAGGTCCCCACTTGGTTTAAGCAGTTGGTGCTGTGAGCATGAATCAATGCTGTGGTTCCACACTTACCAAATTATGAAGTTTCGTACAAGAAAGAATGAAGGGGCATGAGATAAAAATATTTCAGCAGAGGGGAGAGTGGTGGCTTCTGGAGCTGCTTGGATCCCATGTCATGCTGTTTAAAATGGATGGCTGATGCTGGGCCTGGACTGACTGGAATCCAGCCTGCCAGTGTCCCAAGACCATATGTGTGTGAATGGGGTTAGTCCAAGGGAGAAGAAAAGAATGAATTTGAGTGGTGTAAAGATTTTTTGCTTGACTGCCTTATGGATTTTGTTTCTCCTGCCTATTATTGTAAAATAGACATACATGCATGATAGACATGAATAATGGGAATTATGATTACAGAGAGCTTGTAAACCCACCTTCAGCCAATACTTGATTGGATTTGCTAAAGGGGATTTAGATTTTGCCTTGAAAATATAGGCTTTTTGCTTTAAGACTTTGTAGAACCTTAGGTGGAATCCTGAGCCCCACCCAGGACCATCAGAGTTGGTACCTTTGCATTTGAAAAGACATGCAGACCAACCCAAAACTGCTGGGAAAACAAGAGATTCCAGCAGAAAATAAAAGCAGACAGTTTTGAATTTTGGAGGCATCAAGGCAAGGAAAGCCAGCCCATCTGAGAAAGTCCCTGGTGTGGCACTGCAGGATAATGTGCATTTGCGCCACAATGTACCTCAAGAGCCATCTGAGTCACAAGATTGGCAGTTCAAGTTCACCAGCTGCTTGTCTTAGGAAACTCTATACAGGGTCACTATGAGTTGGAACTGTCAGAACCAACTCAGTGGCATTTAACACCAACAACTGGACTGAAAGGTAAAGGGAACCGTAGCCAGATGCTCGCTGGTGACCACCTGGGACTCCTTGTGAGTGGAATTGGGGGAAATGCAGCAATGAGGTCATAGGATGAGTTTGGACATGCTCTACTGGCACCCATTGACCTCAAGACAAGAGGAGTGGAAGGCTGGCTGTCTTGAAGTTTAGGGACTTGTGTGAACTCCTGAACCCAGGGGCACTGAATTAGCCCATGGGGGCTAGGGCCAAGAGTGAAGAGGCAGCTGGTGATATGTGCAGGGAGGTATGCGTGAACTCCCAAACTTGCAGCTGGTACTCATTTGACCTAGTTTAGGTGGCTAGGGTTTAGCTAACCAGAACCTGACAGGATGAAGATACAGATGTTTGATACACTGAACAAGTCTCAATTGCTACAATTTGTTGGACTGGACTTTTGCTTATGGATGCAGTTGCTCAAAATTCCAACCAGAATGGAAGTTTCTTCAGATCAAGGTATCTGCTTGTCTCCTCAGTGTAGTGGATTGATAGGGCTGGGCAATTTAGATATTGTTTTTGTTGTTGTTAGGGTTTCTGATGCTGTAAATCTTTATGGGAGTTAAAAGCTTCATCTTTCTCCTGCAGAACAGCTGGTAGTTTCGAACTGCTGACCTTGCGGTTTAAAGCCCAATTCATAACCACTATGCTACCAGAGCTCCTAATTTAGATATTAGCTATTAAAAATGGGGGGTTATAAATGCATCAAGTGGCTGGCTTACAAGCTTAGTTTTAGAATGAGGGGACAAAGGAGAATCCCCGCCTACTAATTTTCCTATTTTCCAGATGGATCTGATGAAAGGGAATGGGGGATGATGCTGATAGGATTTTATGATTTCATATGTAAATAAAAGCTAGTAGGATTAATTGTGATTATTAAAAGTGTAATTGTAGAAGATGAGTAACTGAAAGCAGGGGGTAGTTTTCTTTCATTTCAGGAACAGAAGATCCCAGGATCATCATTAAGGAGAAACAGGTGTGGAGCTTGGAATCCCTGCCTGAAAAACAATGACAGCAGAGACAGTGGCATGGAAAGACGAAACAGCTATGGGCGCTAGGTCCCTGGACTGAGTAAGGTTGGGTGCTTACAGGCAGGTGGCTAGCTTGCAGAATGTGCCCTTTCAGCATTTAAATGAATATATATTGCTTGGTTTTTTTTGTGTGTGTGTGCGTACATCAAATATTTATACTTTTTTCATTTGTAACATATAAAATATAAATTCGGTTGTATGTGTTTTACTTATATCATGGTAGGTGTAAGTACGGCTTTATAATTTTCTTTATTTAGAGATTATGCATCTAGTTTATGGGTTTACAGTTGACAAGGGTGGACTGGAATGGTTAGGATTCTGTTTCTACTCTACAAGGCCAGGATTTCCAGCGGTTTAGCAGTTGGAATATGCTTATTCCCATGGTGATTAAACCTAATGCAGGCAGAGTTAGCTCTGTGATGGGCAGATATCAGCAGTTCTAGAAAACTCTGCTGAAGACAAATGGGTATTCTAGAAAACATAGCTGTACTCATGAGGAACCTGTATGAGGACCAAAAGACAATTGTTTGAACAGAACAAGGAGATACTGAATGGTTCAAAATCAGTAAAGGTATGTGCCGTGACTGTATTCTTTCACATATTCAATCTGTATTCTGAGCAAATAATCCAAGAAGCTGGATTATATGAAGAACATGGTATCAGGCTTAGAGGAAGAGTCATTAGCAATTTGTGATATGCAGATGATACAACCTTGCTCGCTGGAAGTGAAAGGGTTTAAAATACTTACTGATGAAGATCAAAGACTGCAGCCATCAGTATGGATTGCACCTATAAAATCCTCACAACCAGACCAACATTGATATCATAGCTATTGTTGTTAAGTGCCCTCGAGTCTGTTCTGACCCACTGCAACCCTGTATAGGGTTTCTGAGGAGTGGATGGTGAGTTTGAAGTGCCAACCTGGCAGGTCAAATCGAGTTTTCAGTCCAGCACATTAACCGACAGCACCATATCAGGATTTACTGATATCATAATAAATGGAAAAAAGATTGAATTTGTCAAAGTCATCATTTTGTTTGGATCCACAATCAAAACTCCTGAAACCAGCAGTCAAGACATCAAATGACCTATTGCATTAGGCAAAGCTGCTGGAAAATGCCTCTTTTAAAGCATTCCGGAACAAAAATATCACTTTGAGAACTAAGGTGCACCTGAACCTAGCCAGGGCATTTTCAGTAGCCTCATACGCATGTGGAAGTAAGGAAGAATACAGAGGAATTAGTGTATTTGAGTTATGGTGTTGGTGAAGAATATTGAACAGACCATGGACTGCCAGAAGAACGAACAGATCAATGTTGGAAGAAGTACAGCAAGAGTATTCCTTAGAAGCCAGGATGGTGAGACTTCCTCTCTTCTAGTTTGAACATGTTGTCCGGAGGGATTAGTTCCTGGAGGACATCTGCTTGGTAAAGTGGAGGGTCAATGAAAAAGAGGGTGTTCCCCAGCAGAATGAATTGACACAGTGGCAGCAGCCGTAGGCTCAAACATAACAACAGTTTTGGGGCTGGCACGATGACTAGCACAAGTTTCCTTCTGTTGTTTACTGGAACCAACTCAATGGCATCCAACAACAACAATGTTTAGTGAGCTGTATTCATTGATGTTCATGGGAATAACTATTTTATAGGCATGTGTAGGTTACTTGTAAATGACCTCAAGTTACTTATCCCTGCTGCCACTATTGTTATTGGTAAGTGCTATCAAGTCAGTTCAACTTATATATAGGGTTTCTGAGGAGCAGCTGGTGTATTTGAACTTCTGATCTTGTCCTTAGCAGTCTAGTGCTTATGCTATAGCACCACACCAGGACTCCTGGCTCCACCTTAAAGTTCCCTTTCCATCTTCATTCACTAGTAGATACTTGATCATTATCTTAAGGAAATAATTGTCTGAATTGTCACCAAAATGTATGTAGATATTTCTTTGTTCCTTTCTCAAGGCTAACTTTGGGGATCCCACCATTTGTTGTTGTTGTTGTCAGGTGCCATCGAGTCGGAACCGACTCATAGCGACCCCATGCACAGCAGAACGAAACAATGTC
>NW_006408546.1:25998811-26011794 GCF_000296735.1 Chrysochloris asiatica | reverse complement strand
AAATCTTATTAGCCACATTGTACCACTATTACCCATCTCCATTGTCAGAGCTCTCGCCACCATAAACATCGATGCTCAGTGCTTCCTAAACAATGATTGTTTGGTTTTATCCTCCTTCTCCTCTCTGGTAACCACTAATCAACTCTGGCCTCTCTATATTGAGCTATTCTAGATTGCACATGTAATTGGCTGTTGTCATTGTTAAGGGCCATCGAGTTGGTTCTGATTCATAGTGGCCCTGTATAGCGTTTCCAAGGAGCAGCTAGTGCCCTTGTGGTTCATACTAATCTTGGAATTAAGGGTTTAGCCTACAGAGCTACCCCAGGACTCATACAATATGTGCTCTTTTGTGTCTGATTCACTTCACACAGCATGTTTTCAAGGTTAATGCATGCTATAACATGCATCAGGACTTCCTTGCTACTTATGTTGTTGTTAAATACCCTGAAGTCTTTTTGTATTGATGACAGAGTAATAGTCCTGCTGTGTGATGTAAGATAAGCTCTGGACTGCTAACTGCAAGGTCAATGGTACAACCCCATCAGCCCCTCCTCAGAAACCCTGTACGGGGTCCTTATGAGTTGGAACCATCTCAAAGGCACTTAACAACTACACTATTCCATTGTGTGTATTTACCACAGTGTGTTTATTCATTCTTCTATTGATGGTTGTTTCCACCTTTTGACTACTGTGAAAAGAACTGCAATGAACATTGATGTGCATGTATCTGTTTACCTCTCTGCTTTTACACTGCATGGGTTTAGGAAGGGATTGCTAAATGTCTGTGGGGAAAATGGAATTAAGAGATAGTGGGGTTTAGGAGTCTTATGGTAGCTTTTTGTTCAGTTTTGGTATGAATCACCAAACTGTTTTCCACAGTGGTTGTACTATTTTGCATTCCCACCAGCAATGGGTGAGAATTCACAACTGCTTCTTAGTACCCACAGAGCAAGCGAGTTGACCCCTGAGTGTTGTAGAAAACTTGGCATCCCCACAGCTAGGCTTGCTGGAGCAGGATAAAGAGGGAGCCCACTTCGCGCCTATGCTTCAAAAATCCTGGGAATTCTAACAGAGGGAATATATTCTGCATGCAGAATATTGGCCACATGGAATTCTCTGGAATTCTGGAAAGCATATAAGAAGTAGGAATGGATACTGAATGCTGGTTTACTAGATGTACCAAAGTTGTATATGCAGAAGTGTACCCCCTACATTTTATGAGCTATCTGATAGAATTCCTGGAACAATTTTTGACTACTTGCAATGTTTACCATGCTTACATCTATTAGAATCTTCTTTCCACATAAGGTGTGACTATACTGGATAGGATACCATATTTTTCTCTCATCTTTCTTTAATTTTTTTTAAAAAATGAAATAATCTTAGACTCACAGAGAAGTTGAAAGAACAGTGCTAAGATTTCTCCTATACTCTACCTTCAGATTCTCCAAAGGCCATGATTTTTTCACATTTGTTTTATCCATCATTCTCTTACTGACTCCATAAATACATATTGCACATTTTTCTAAATTGGAAGAAAGTTGCACATATGATGACTTTTTATTTCCAAATAAGTCAGAATGTACTTTCTATAAAACAAGAGCATTCTCTTACAAAATAATATGCAATTATTTAATTAAGAAAAGTAATGTGGTTATAATTATCTTCTCTCTTTATCTTGTTAATTAAGGATTCTGTGATTCTGGATTACTACCTAATCATGTACAGAATCCAGAAATGAAGAGAGACTCAGATATTATACATGCAACATATTAAATTATTGACTATATAATTGGGATTCCTGCAGGAATGGGATTCCAGGAATGGGATTCCTGCAGGAATTCAAAGAAGAAAGGATCCCAATGAGGTGAACAGTGCAAGCTTCCAAGGTATTAGAGTTTTGTTTTTTATTGTTTTGAACTTTGATTCTTTTTATTCTCTTGGAAGGGCCCCACCTGCACACTACTTCTTGAGTCTGTATGGAGGGGTCCATTTGGTACTGGGAGCCCCAGCCCACCAAATAGTCTGACAGGTAACCATATCCAGGTATGTGAGACCATAGATCCAAGTTGTCTACTGAATCCTGACTTGGTGCCTGGCTTGGTGCTGGGGTGGAGATATGCAGGGGCCCAGGATCAAATCTCTGACCATGCAACTCGGGGTTTCTGGTGCAGAGAATGGAGTCCAGGTTCCCATGTGGTTCCTGTAAAGTGTGTGCACACCTTGGATTCCCATCAAGATGCTGTGGGCTGGCTTGTTCTCACAGTCACAGGCCTCCTTCCTGTCCAGGCATTAGGTTTTAAAGGAGTTGAGATGGCAGTTTTCATTGTAGAAGTCTTTTCTTCCCCAAGGAAGACCCAAGTTTGATTCCCTTCCAGTGTACTTCATGTGCAGATAACACCCATCTGTCAGTAGAGGCTTGCTTGTTGCTATCATGCTGAAGAGGTTTCAGTAGCACTTACCATCTAAGACAGAATAGGAAAACATAGCTGGCATTCTACTTTTGAAAAACCAGCCAACGAGAAACCATATGGAATGCACCAGACCAAGTCCATTGCATATGGGAGAATCATGAGTTGAGGGCCAAGTGAATAATCACAAGCATTTATTATGAAGAGGCTGGGAAAAACGTTCCAAGTGAAATGACAATGAGCCCTGAGACGTGGTGGAGCTGACCAGGAGCACATCGTAGGTCTGTGTAGAGAAGTGGGGTTGCCAAGAGAGTAAGAGAGTGACAGACAGGAGGGGACAACTTAGAAGGAAACAGCAGCAATGATGGGCACCACATTTCTCCCAGGGAGGTGGAGACTCCTCAATTCTGGAAGAGTTTGCTGGCCAAGGCTGAGGTCCATCAATGAAGGCCATGTAGCTAGTCATCATGGACATGCAAGTCTGTATTGTAACCACACAAATGCTTTGAAAGTCAAATGGGTAAGAGAAAGAAAAAATAAAAACAAGGGGATGATTATATGTTATTGATTATATTTCCCAAAAAAAAGCATTGAAAAAAAAATTCAGTCATTCATTTGTGTATTGTTGTTGTTCTTAAGTGAACCGCTGATCCTGCAGTTCATAGTGACTTTGCATTCCAGTGCATGAACCCACAGCGCCACATCAGGACTCCTAACCGTATATAGTTTCCATCATTTTCCTATGACTGAATTGTGGTGGTGGGAACTGAGCTTCACTTTGTACTAAAAAAGTAGTGAATTGGCTACATTTTCATTTTTACAAGATGGTGAGACAGCAGAGCACAAGTTAATGATTCTAACTGGGAGCAAGTTTTTCATGACATCCTGGAGAGAAAAGCACAGAACTAGTGACATAAATACTGAATGTTCTCAGTTGCTAACTCAAAGATTAGAGGTTCAAGCTCATCCAAAGACACCTCAGAAGAAAGACCTGGAATCTATTTCTGAAAACTCTGCTGTTGAAACCCCATGGAGCTCAATTCTACCCTGACACATGAGGACTCTATGAGTTGGATTTGACTCAACTGCCATTAGCTTGGCTTTTATCTTTTCAGTGTGATGTGTGAGGTGAGAGATGATAATAAAAGGAATGTGGTTGTTGTTAAGTACCATCAAGTTCATTTCAACTCTTAACAACCCTGTATAGCTTTTGCAAGGGGCGGCAGGTGGGTTTGAACTGCTGACATTGCAATTGTCAGTCCATTGCTTATCCTACTGTGAGTGCCACACTAGGACTTCAAATGTTAAGTACCGTTGAGTCGGTTCTGACCCATAACGACCCCATATAGGAGTTCCAAGGAGCAGCTGGTGGGCTTGCAGTCTGGTCCATTAACCCACAGCACCACACCAGGACTCCAGGACTTCAAATAGAAGGTAATAAAATGAAATGGATGAAGCACATTTATTTTGTGATAAAGATCAGAAAGCTATTTTGAAATTATGCTTTAGTTTTGAACATTGCTTTTAAAAACCTTAATATCACCCTGTGCTTGGTCCACATTGATTATAGCTAAGTGGGTTACAAATATAGGGCTACAAATAACCACACTTAGGGTTTTGAAATCTGCTCTTTATCACCTCAAGAGTACCCTTACTTTTTTTTCTGGGATAGACAATTCACGTTCATAAGAGTATCCACATCACACAAGGAAACTGGAGTGTGTGGTTATTGAGTAAAGTGAATTAAAAGAGAGTTCCTAACAAGCCTTAGGAAGAGTCATCTCTTGAAATCTTTCTCCTTCTTAAAGTCTTCCACACTTTTGCCTTTTGCTAATGAGCTGTAACCTTTGCCCCAGGCAATACCTCAGGCTAATGAGCTGTAACATTTGCCCCAGGCAAATATCTCAGGCGTTTGTATGTTGCTGTGATTCTGAAAGCTATGCCACCCATATTTAAATCCCAGAAGGATCACTCATGGTGGACAGGTTTCAGCTGAGCTCCCAGACTAAAACAGACTAGGAAGATGGAGAAACGGACTACTTCAGAATGTCTAGCCACTGAAAATCTTATGAATAGCGCAGGAACACTGTAAGATTAAACAAAAATATTGGCTATTGCAAGATTATGATTAACACCAGAGTACTGTCAGAGATGAGTCCCTCAGGTTGAAAGGCACTGAAAACACAGGTGGGAAAGAGCTGCCTCCTCAAAACAGAGTTTACCAGGATGACACAAGCGAAGTAATACTTTCAGAGCCTTCTCTTTGGAGCACAACTCAAAATGAGGAGAAACAGCTTTAACATCTGTCTTAAGCAGGGTTCTTTAGAGAAGCAAAACCAGTGAGACTCACATACATATGAGGATGAGTCAAAAATTATCCACACTCTGGATGTAGAGTTTGTTTTAATCAACTTTTAGAAAAGACAAACACATCATTTTTTTAACATAATCTTGCTTTGCAATGCATTTTGTCTATCTATCAGCAAACTTTCAAATTCCCTTATTAAAAAAATGTTTTAGGCTGAACTGTGAGCCAGGAATGTACCACTGTTTTCATTTCTTCATCAGAGGTGAATGTGCATCCTCAAAGGGCTGCTTTCAAGGGCCAACAGGTAAACTTCTGATGTAGCAAGATCAGGACTAAAGGGAAGAAGCTTTAACACCTTAAAGGAAGTTTTTGCAAAGTGTGAACAGTGTGTGGTTAGGTGTGTGGATGTGCATTGTCATGCAAGATCACAATGCCCTTGAATAGCAGTCTTCTCTCTGTGTGTAATCCGAAGTTTAGACTTCAGCTCTTCAGTGAGCATATCATTGCAATGAACCCTGCTGATTGTTGAACCTTGTTTCTGGTTGTTGTTGTTTTTGTTAGGTGCCATCGAGTCAGTACTCATAGCAACCCTATGCACAACAGAACGAAACACTGCCTGATCTTGGGCCAACCTCACAGTTTTTCCTGGTGGTTGTGGCTGTGTGCCATGGAGTCGGTTCTGACTCACAGCGACTCTGAACAGGGTTTCCAAGGCTGTCAACCTTTATGGGAGCAGAAAGCCTCATCTTTCTCCCGTGGAACAGCTGGTAGTTTCGAACTGCTGACCTTGCGGTTCACAGCCCGATTTATAACCACTACACTACCAGAGCTCCTTAATATTGGCCCTTGAGAATCCCAGAAAGCTTTAAACATCAATATTCTAGCTGATGGTTGACTTTTGAACTTTTTCTTGGTCGGTGATTGAGGATGTTTTTATTCAATACTCTGCTGTTTACTTTCAGGCTCATAGTGATGAGTCCATGTCTCAGCACCAGTAACAATTTTTTAAAGAAACTTTCACCTTCCTTCGAGTATTGGTCCAAATTTTCTTTGCAGATTTCAAAAAGCTTGTTTACGCTCTTCTGTGAATTGTTTCAATACCCATTTCATACAAATTTTTCAAAACCCAAGTCTGTTATGGATTATTTCATAGGCAGAGCCCTGGCTGGTATGCAAATGGTTTGCCATTTAATCCACTGTCACTCATCTGTTTGACAGAATCAGTTCACATACATGCTCAATGTTGTCATCAGCCATGATGGATGTGGATGGGCATTTTAATATAATCAGAATGTGGATAAGGTTTGGCTCATCCTCATATCAAAGAAATGGCTCACAATTCTAAGTTCCAAGTACCCAAAGGAAAAAGAGAACAGCATTATATTGGGAGAAAGATCAGGCTTTCTACTCCCGTAAAGATTTACATCCTCGGAAACCCTGTACAGGGTCGCTATGGGTCGGAACCGACTCGACGGCACTTAACAACAACAACAACAACAATTATATTGGGAGCAGGACACACCACCCAAGGAAACATCCTTTCAATTGATTGGCTGCCCATAACCAATCATCATAAAGTTAACTTATGCCGTCTCATAACTAATCACCAGTGCGTTAATTATGCCTGTATTAGGTTTCACCATAAGGATAATCACAACTCAGTTCCCAAACCACTAGGAATCCTGGCCCAATCAATGGGTTGCAAAACTTGAACTATCACAACCTCCATTAATATTCAATCAGAACATAGAATGTATGAAGTATGAATCTAAGAAAATTGTATATTTTTTTCTTGTCAAAAATCAAATGGAATGCACACAGATTCATAACCTAGGCCATTAGTGAACTGAAATGGACTAGTATTGGCCATTTTGAATCTGACAATCACATGGTTTACTATGCTAGGAATGACAAATTGAAGAGGAATGGTGTCACATTCATCATCAGATAGAACATTTCAGTTCTGACTCATAGCAACCTTATGCATAACAGAATTAAACTCCTCCAAGTCCTGCACCAAACTCACAATTGTTGTTCTGTTTGAGTCCATTGTTGTTGTTACTGTGCCAGTCTAACTTGATGGGGGTCTTCCTCCTTTTCACTGTCTCTCCATTTTACCAAACACAATGTCCTTCTTCAGGAACTGGTCCCTTCTGATAACATGTCCAAACTATGACAGGTGAAGTATGTGGGTGTACTGTTGAAACCATTTTTGAGTTACTTTCAGCAAAACTTTACTTGCATGTGATAGTAATGATGTTTGTTGATGATTTCTGCATTCTGTTGGGTAATCTCGCTTTGGAACTGGCACAAAAATATCAATCTCTTCAATTTGGTTGGCCAAGTAGTTGTCTTGGCATAGATGAGTGAGCATCTCCAGTACTAAACCAGTTTGTTGAAAAATTTCTATTTGTATTCAGGAATTGCTGTAGCCTTGTTTTTGCTATTGCCTTTAGTGCAGCTTGGACTTCTTCCTTCAGTACCATTGGTTCTTGATAATATTCAACCTCCTTTGCAGCATAATAGCCTAATGCAATACGTTGTTTGAGTTCTGGACTGCTGCTTCTGTGCATGTTGATTGTAGATTCAAGCAAAATGAAGTCTTTGACAACTTCAGTCTTTTCCCCATTTATAATGATGTTATTTAAAGGTCTACTTGTGAGCATTTTTGTTTTCTTTACATTCAGGAAGTGCAATCCATACTGAAGGCTGTAGCCTTTGATCTTCATCTATAAGTCCGCTTCACTTCCAGAAAGCAAAGTAACATCATCTGTATATCGCAAGTTGTTAATACGCCTTCCTCCAATTCCGATGTCATGCTATTCTTCATATAGTGCAGCTTTTTGGATTATTTGTTCCTTATACAGATTGTATAAGTATGGTGAAAGGATGAAACCCTGGCATCAACCGTTTCTTTTTGGCACGGTGATTCTGTGTATTCCTTCCATCTTCTTTTGACACTTTCTGTATCCTTTAAAATTTTGTCCATAGAATCCTTCAATACTGTATTTTTTTCTGTTCTTTCAGTTTAATGCTATTTTTTGGTTTTGATTTTAAACTAAATAAAAATTACCATCCTTGAGAATCATCTAAACATAAAAATAGATTTTACCTGAAATCAATCAACAAACAAACAAGTTTTGCAAGTTTCCTCTTTCCCACTTAGAGGGAAAGGAAATAGATATTTTGCAGAATCGTGGAGACAGGGTTCACTTACCTAGGGAGCTAAGATAAAAAAAACTATGAAATTCTTTTTGTTCTGAGGTCAATGAAATTAAGATTCACAGTAAGAACAGCTTAGGCTTGCTATGTTTGTCAGGTCCATGAGCTTTTAGTTACAGAGTGGGGAAAAAGCTGTTGTCTCCATATTTAAGAGGACAAACACTGCATGAACCCAAAATGCAAGAAAGCCAGGAACAACAGAATTGAACTTGTCTTCAATCACTGTCTCTTCCCTATCTCCACCTACACACTGGGCAAGAATCCAGAAACATATGATAAATGACATACAAGTCCTCAGGGTTTTGCAATATGTTGAGTCATTTTACCTTTCTCATCTCCATTTTATAGAGAACTCTTTGCTCTCAGAAATTATCAAACAACATTTTCTCCAACTTCAAGGCAGCTCACTGAGCTCAGCTGGGCTCCTGAGGGATTACTCCAGTAAGGAATTGAATATGCAAATCTTCTTTGTCTTTCCTTTCCTTCTCTGTTCTTGGTAAATTTTATGACTAAAGAAAGGTATGTGATAAATTTAAGAATTTTACTTCCAGCCAGCTTAGGGTTTTGAAGGAATCATTTAGCCATTGGACAATTTCTACCTCGTAGAGGCTGGAATGAGAGGAGGTGGTCCAAAGGGTGTGAGCTCCATTTCAAAGTAGATTGTTTTAGGTTGTTTATTTCTCAGTGATCAGTTTGTAGTGTGCATTTCAATAAATCTTGTGCAGTGTTCGTTTTGGAATACACCAAAGCATTCCTCACACTAACAGTTAAGGAACATAGTGAGATCCTTGTTTAATGATCCAGTATTTTCCATAGGAAAAACATTTCTGATGAGTTATGTGTGTGAAATACACAAAAAGGATTGTGCCAGAATGGAAAGAGTTCAGGCCTCACAGTTGGTCATTAACTGGATGATCTTGAGCAAGTCAATTAACTTCTCTGTGTCTTAATCTCCTCAAGAGCAAAGTGTGTCTGTTTGTATGAGTTTCTCCGTGTTAAAGAGAGAGAAAATCCAGAAACTTATTATATGAACTCTCGAGCAAGATTTTATATCCATAAAAGTCATGATATCGTTGTCAGCACTTAGTAAGGGCTCATCAATTGTAGCTTTGTAGTTACTATTGTTACTAACTTGGTATCATCTCATTGGCTTCAAACTCAGTTATAGTATGTTTAAGTCTTGATCATTTGTATGATGTTGCAAGTCTTCTTTATAACCATTTTTATTATCATTCAGTGACTCTGGGTTCTCCTTGATTCCATTTCACACATTTTGAGGACTACAACAGCAACAGATGTTATCAGAATTTGTTTCTTATAGAAACCTATAAGTACTCTAAGTTGCTAATAGTCCAGTGAACAAGCTTATACAGTTTTCATTTACATATTTGTTCAAGTATATGTATTGTATGCTCTTGTATCAGTCTTTGTGGCTATAATGAGAAACAACATCAGCATGACTTGTCCTCTCATGATCTAAGAGTTTAATGAGGGAGCTGACAGCCAGGTGAATACCATCAAATGCAGACCAAGTAGGAGTATCGATGTAATCGGAGCAAAAGAAGACATTTCATCGCGAGTTATAAGATCGATGAAGTTTCCAAAAGAAATTGAGGTACATAATGTTGTTGCTGTTGTCAACTGCATTGAGTCAATACTAACTTGTAGTGACCCTGTATAGGGTTTTTGAGAAGTGGCTGGAGGGTTTGAACTGCTGACCATATTGTTAGCTGTCCAGTTTTTATCCTACAGCATCACACTAGGACTCTCTATATATGTTAGAATTAGTATAGCAGAAGGGAAAGGGGGATGTTGAGAAGTTTATTAAACAGAGGAAAAAATATTTAGTAAGCTCCTGCTGCAAAATTAAACACAAGAACACTACCACAGAGTCAGTTCTGACTCATAGCAACTCAAAAGGACAGGGTAGAATGGCTACGGAAGGAGTCTAAGACTGTAATTCTTTATGGAAACAAACAGCCTCATCTTTCCCTTGAGGAACAGCTTGCTAATGGATTTGAACAGTGACCTTACAGTTAGCAGCACAATGCTTAACCCATGACACATCAGGTTGGCTTAAGCTCCTGCCCAGTATGGGCTAAATGGAAGAACATCTTTTTGTGAAGTTCGTCTGATCACCTTCTGTGGCAGAAAATGCTAACTGTCCCCCTAATATAAATTTTCCTCTTCTATATTAATGTTCCTCTGCTATTCATAAGGTTTTAAGAGAAACATTAATATAGAAGAAGAGACTCTTCTATATTAATTTGGCTGCCAAAAGAACCAATAGATCCGTTTTGGAAGAAGTGCAGTCAGAGTGCCCCTTGGAGGCCAAGATGGCCAAACTTCATTTCTCATACTTCGGACATATTGTCAGGAGGGACCAATCACTGGAGAAAGATATCATGTTTGGTAAGGTGGAGGGTCAGAGAAAAGGATGAAGACCCCCCAGTGAGATGGATTAGCCAAGTGGCAGCATAGATGGAGTAAAGTGTGACAACAGTAGTGAGGTTGGCCCAGGATCGGGCAGTGTTTCATTCTGCTGTGCATAAGGTCGCTATGGATCAGTACCAACTCAATGGCACTTAACAACAACAACAATATTAATGTTGTTGTTGTTAAGTACCATCAAGTCAGTTCCAACTCATAATGACCCTGTATAGGGTTTCCAGAGGTTGGTGTGTTTGAACTCCTAAACTTGTGGCTTAAATTGACCTTGTGGTTCAGTGCATTATCTTGCAGCACCACACCAGATTTTTAGCTGACCACATGGTATAAACTAGTGACTTGCTACTAGGTGATGAAATGTTGTGGTTGTTGTTGTTGTTAGGTGCCATCGAGTCGATACTGACCCATTGCGACCTTATGCACAGCAGAACGAAACACTGCCTGATCCTGGACCAACCACACTGTTGTTCCCACGCTTGAATCCATTGATGCTGCCACTTGGCCAATCCATCTCATTGGGGGTCTTCCTTATTTCCTCTGACCCTTCACCTTACCAAACATGATATCCTTCTCCAGCGACTGGTCCCTCCTGACAATATGTCCCAAGTATGAGAGATGAAGTTTGGTCAGCTTGGCCTTTAAGGAACACTCTGACTGATGCAATGTAGTTAGATGTAATGAGTTCAATTTCAAGGAAAAAACTCTATGGGGCACTTCTACGCTAACACATGTTTTCTGTGAATCATAATCAAATCAATGGCACAAAACAACAACAACTGATGTTGCCCATATTCTCATGTCTGTTTGCCACCTCCTGGTATGGTGCTGTAGGATAAGCACTGGACTAGGACCCACAAGGTCGGCAGATCAAGCCTACCAGCCACTCCTCGGAAACCCTATACAGGGTCGCTATGAGTCATTGGCTCGATGTCACTTAACAACAACAATTTGCCATCTCTATCTCTTCTTTGGTGAGATGTCTATAAATACTGTTGGACCAATTGATCAATTTTTGACACTCTGTAAATTGTCCTTTGGTTGTTATTGTTGGCCTTGTCTGATTTTGTTTTTGGCAAAAGTACAAAAGCTGCTAGAGATGTTCAAAAGGGTGCTTAGTTGGCATGGAACGAGAAGAAAAGTGTGTTTGGAGCGTGTGGATCTGAAAGGCTAAATGGATGCCTCTGGTTAGTCTCAGGACCCACAGAAGTGGAGGGCACTTAGGTAAGACTTAGAACAATGACTAGAGGATCTCAATAACTCCGTTCCTCAGTGTCTATCATGCTTGCATCCTGGGGCTGTTGTTTCTCTAGTCATCAGTTAGGGACCATTTGGACATATATTGTCATGGTTAGAAGCACTGTTCTGGGTGCATATAATCCTAACTCAAGATTTAAGCAATGTAACATAGAGGTTATGAATTGGGCTGTGAACCTTAAGGTCAGAAGTTCAAAACTGCCAGTTGTTCCACGGGAGAAAGATGAGGCTTTCTGCTCCCATAAAGATTTACAGCCTCAGAAACCCTGTACAGGGTCTCTGTGAGTTAGAACCGACTCCACGGCACATAACCACCAACACCAGGATTTGACTCATCTCTCATGAGCAGATGTCTCATCACTGAGACAAATATTTTGAATGACCCAGGCATCGTCTTTCATTTCATTTTTGTAGAGATTCTAGCATTTGGCACATTCTCACTTAGTTCTTGCTTGATGGGTTGACTTGCTTAAAATCTGGAAGGACTATTGAGGCTCCCTGGCAGTGATAAGCCTAGAATATAAGATAGCCTGGGCGGAATACGGCTTCACAGAGACTTGCAAACAATAATTGAATGGACTTATGCATCCTAATTCTGATGTTCCAGTTCCTTCTTCCAGAGTACATGGAGTTTTACTTCTGGATAATAAATGACCAAAGTCATAGCACTCTGCATTTAAGCCAAATGAGCTTAATGAGAGTACATGATTCTTGCAGTTACAATTTATTCTTCTAAATATATTCACAAAAGAAGAAAACAAGGAAGCACAGGCTTACTGGTATGCTGAGTGCTGGGAGTTAATGAAAAGCTTTGAGGGGCCTGTGAGTGTCAGAGGTTTTGGAACCTGGTCCCAACGCAGTCTGGACTGTCTTTCTGATAAAGGGTAAAACACTCATCTTTTCTGGAATGAGTCACTGGAAGTAGATGATACCTGGTTTATGCGATTCCTAACACAGTCAGCAATCTTTGTGCAAAGAGAAGAATAAACCTGAAACTGGAGTCCTGGTGGGATGATGGGATAGACACTGGACTGTTGGCTGCAAAGACAGTGGTTCAAACCCACCAGCTGCTCCTCGGACACCCTATACAGAGTCACTATGAGTCAGAAGTGACTCCACAGCACACTACCACCATCACCACCATAAGTTGGAAATGACTCAAAGGCACAGACCTGAAACTGCCTTGTGAGACTTGTATTGACTCTAATCAGTCACCAGGCAGCCCCCAAGAGCTCCTCTTTTCTTGGTTGGTTATGTGCCATGGAGTGGGTTCTGACTCATAGCAACCCTGTATAGGGTTTCTGAGGCTGTGAATCTTTATGGGAGCAGAAAGCCTCTTC
>NW_006408546.1:25988044-25995571 GCF_000296735.1 Chrysochloris asiatica | reverse complement strand
CTTGGGTCAGGCTCACCTTAGTCCTCAAGCTGACATCTTTGCTCTTCAACACTTTAAAAAGTTCCTGTGCAGCAGATTTGCCCAATGCAATATGTCGTTTGATTTCTTGACTACTGCTTCTGTGAGTATTGATAGTTGATCCCAGAAGAATGAAGTCCTTGACAACTTCAATCTTTTCTCCATTGATAAGAATGTTCTTTATTGGTCCAATGATGAGGATTTTTGTTTTCTTTACATTAAGATGTAATCTATACTGAAGGCTGTGCTCTGTGATCTTCATCAGTAAATGTTTTAAGTCCTCTTAACTTTCAGCAAGCAAGGTTGTATCATCTGCATATCGCAGGTTGTTAATGAGTCTTCCTTCATTCCTGATGCCACGTTTTTCTTCATATAACCCAGCTTCTTGGATTATTTTCTCAGAAGACAGAATGAATAAGTATGGTGAAAGAATACAACCTTGTCACATACCTTTCTTAATTTTAAAACATTCATGAGTGAAATTAGTCAGTCACAAAAGGATAAATACTGCATAGGACCACTACTGTAAAAGACTAAGAAAAAGAACCCATACTAAAGGGAAGAGAGGGATTCTTTGCTGGTTACCAGGATGTGGGGGCAGTGGGGTGAGGGGAGGAAGGGGAAGGTGGAGCACAGGCAATAGACACAGGATAGTTTGGGTGCTAGAAACCAGGTCAATACACAAGAAGGGGGAGGGGAATGGAAGAACAAGATGGATGGGAAAACAATTAGGCATGTTTGCATGGGCTAAGTAGGACAGAGGTAAAGATGTATGCATAACCTTTGAACAACAGGGCTCTGGGATATATGGATTGAGACATGGTTGGAATGGGGGAAAAGGGGGAAATAATATTAAGATGCTTGGCTGTCTTTTGCATCTTGGTTTCCCTGGCATACCATTATAAAACAGACACTTGAGGTGGAGATAAGGGAATATACAGAAATAACACCATTAGAAAGCTTGTAAGTCCGTCTTCTGCCTATAACTGATTGGAATACCTAAATTGGGGCTACAAAGTGCCCAGTGAAAGAGGCTTCTTGTGGAGCCTCTGTATTACATAAGACCATAGATGGCATCCTGAACTACATCCAGAATCTTTTGAGGTGGCACATTTCCACTTGAAAGGACAAGCAGACCAGCCTGGAGTGGCTAGAAGAACAGAAGATACTTCTTGTAAGACAGACTTGTAAGACAGACAGGAAAAATACAAAACAGTAACAGTACTCTGACTGATTACTACAAGGAAAATTCAAGTTGCTCACCCAGGAGACAACGAAGCAAGTGGTTGGGTCCGCTCAGGGCAAACCCCCTTCCAAGACTGAGAGTCAATGTGAATTCAGACATGCGCTTTGATTGCTGACCACGTTCATCACTGATAAAGGGGAAGTGAGGAAAAAACAGCAATGTAGCTGTGAGCTAAGTCCTACAAGGTTCAGTAGACTCCTGTGAATCTTGGTGGAGACTTTGTTGGCCAGCAGTGTGGCAAGACCTAGGGACTCTTGGGCCCAGAGTCAGTGGCATAGCTACAGAGGACTAGAGTGGAGAGTGAAGTGTCCAGCTGATTAAGAAGAGAGGGCATATGCAGAAGAACACCCACACCTGCAGATAATAGCCACTTGACTTAGCTTCAATTGCTGGATGATCCGAGCTCAACTAGAAGAAGAAAGAAGAGGAAAAAAAAAAGTAATCTGATACAATTTGAGATGAATTTGACCTATACCTATGGATGCAGTAGCTCAAAAGAGGGAACAAATCTTTATAGCGAGGATCATTCCCTCCCCCTCTATACACAGAGTAGACATGGATGGGCACCTAGGACATTGGCTACCCAAAATGGGGGGGGCTACAAAGGCAAGAAGTAACTGGCTTACAACTTTCAAGAGGGAACCTAGTTCCGGGGGCGGGGGGCAGGCTTGCAATGTATATACCCTTTGGTTGGTTGATGATGCATGGAGGGGATTGTAACCATGGCAATGAAACGATATACTATAGGATGAATGTAAATCTAATGTTCTCCCGTGTAAGCTATCATATAATTCACAATAAAACATTAAAAAATTTTTTTATTATGAAAATTGTTGTTGTTAAGTGCCGTCGAGTCGAATCCGACCCATAGTGAACCTGTATAGGGTTTCCAAAGAGCAGCTGGTGAGCTTGAACCACCGACCTTGCAGTTCAAACGACTTTACAGGCTGACACGTTAGCCCATAGCGCCACACCAGAACTCAATAAAGATAGTTAAATCCTGAAGAGGGCTGGGGAACAATCTTTAAAACACCCTACCCAATCCTTTAAATACACCCTTTAAGGCTTGTGAGGTCATCGTGAGGGCAAGTGGGCAGGGAAGGGCGGTTTGAAGGAGACAAAAACGGAACCCAACAGCATATGGGTGCTGGACGCGGTTCAGCGAGAGCTGAAGATGCCAGTGAAAGTATAATCGACGTCGGTCACCAATGACAACCTAAGTTGACATGACATGCTGCGTTGGATCAATGAGTCTCTGTAGTTGACCCCAGTGGCAGCAGCTGCTCCAGATGAGGTGACAGCAGCGTCCAACTTTCGCAAGATCCATATCGGGATTTACATGGAGATCAAGCGGAGCAATGGCCAAATGCATCAAGCAATGGTAACATTTCAGAAAGGACGCATGGGACAGACATTGAAGTCTAGAGGGTCGCGGTGACAGCAGAGCTGGTTGTTGCACAGGGTGGTGGCGCAGAGAATCCTCCAGATGCTCTCACCCCAGGGACTTGCAGGGACAAGGACGCTGCCTTCCCACTCAAGCACCACACAGCTTTGCAGGGGAACAAGTGAGTTCAGCTTGGGAGAGGATACCCCCACCAGGGTGCAAACACCTTTCACACGGAGCCGCTCCCGAGGCTGTAAATCTTCACTGGAGCAGAAAGCCTTCTCTTTCTCCTGTAGAACGGCTGGTAGTTTCGAACTGCTGAGCATGAGGTTTTCAGCTTGACTCATAACCAGTACACTACCAGAGCTCCTTTGCATCTCCTACCAAACAACGTTTTTTTTCCCCTAAGGGTTTGAATAAGAAAAGTTGGGGAAAGATGCTGATAGGATGATATGATTCAGTTGTGAATAATTGTTAACAGGACTAGTTGTGATTTTTAAAAACTTGCAACGCTAACGTAAATGAGCTATCACAGAAGCAGGAGGCAGAATCTTGACAACGATCACGAAGAAAGAGTCATGAGTAGAGTGTGTCCTTTGGACCACAGAATCCCTGCGTATTGAACTTCCTAGATCCAGGGACAGAACTCTGACACCAGATTGGTACCAGAGGAGTGTCAGCAGCAGAAGCAAGAACCGGAACAAGAGACAGAGCAGTGGACTTCCTGGCCCACGGAGGAATTAGGTAAAAGGCTTGTTTGCAGACTATGGTTTCGTTACAGAGTGCTGTGGGAGGAATGTTTTGGTGCCAGGTTTGTTTTTTTGGGGGGGACAGACTCACTTTATAATCATCCAGAAGTTGGTTTTTCTCACATTTTCTGGGAGGGAAGTGCCGGGATTAGGGCTGCACCTTTTAAGGGTGCCTGGGTCTCAGGCCAGGTGGTAGTTTTAGAGGCCCTGTAGGTCCTCTTCAGTCATTATCTTCATTGTAACCAAGGAAAGTTGACTGGGTGGGGGGCCAGGTAGGGCCAAGGGGCTCAGCCCCACTGGACGCTGGACTGCAGGGGCCACCCTGTGGGTGCGGATACTCGCAGGGATGGTGGCAGCTCCTGGAGTGGGGGCTAGCCCGTGGGGTACTGGAAGATGGTGGTCCTGGCGGGTTGGACTCTGTTGCTCAGGGCTGAGCTCAGGCGCTTGGCTCTCTTCTCCAGCCAGTCCTCCAAGTGGACCTTGGGGAGCTCCCCGGTGGCAAGCGGCCACTCCTTGGCCTGCCTCTCCTCTTCCACCTGGAGGCTTAGCTTCGGCAGGTCTGTCTGGCCAGGACATGGGGGGAAATCAACTCTTAGTCCAATGCGATTTCGGCGCCATCAGTAGAAACTTCCTGCACGCCTGTTTGTTCTGCTCGTCCGCTCACATGGTGGCTGCATCTCAGAACATGTACCAGACCTTCTTGGCCTTGAGGTGCTACAGCCCATTGAAGTGCTTCTTGTGGTTGTGGAGACTGTTCTGGAAGCTGCAGCCTCAGAAGTATCGCTGTGGCAGGCACCTCGCTCCATAGGGCCAGGCGGGTCCGGGTTGCTTCCTCCTCCTCGGTCTTCACTTCACCCACTCTTGGTGTCAGTTTTTACAGGAGTGTGTAAAGTGCGTTGTTTTTATTTGTGCTGCTAGATGGTTCCAACTCACAGTGACCCTGTGACCAAATTAACAAAATACTGCCAGGACCTAAGACTATTGTTATAGCACAGTGTCAGTTCATCATGTTGAGGGCCTTCCTTTTTTTTTGATGACTTTCTACTTTACCAAGCATGATGTCCTCTTCCAAGGACTGATTTCTCCTGATATGTCCAAAGTCCATGAGACAAACTCTCATGGGTTTTACTTCTAAGGAGCATTTTGGCTGTACGTCTTACAAGGTCGATTTATTTAGGTTTCTGGGAGTCCCTGGTATGAGTAGATTCAATCTTTCTCACCATAATTCAAATGCATCAATTCTTCTCCCATCTTCCATTTTTATTATCCAACTGTCATATGCATAGAAATCAATTGAAAATACTATGACTTGCATCAAGCCATTTTAGATTATTATTATTTTTTTATTGTTGTTTCCATGTGTGTCGATTGTGGATCTGAGTAAAATGAAATTCTCCACAACTTACTTTGCTCTGTTTGTTGCTTATTGGTCCAGTGTGAGGAGTTCTGTTTTCCTTATATTCAGGTATAACTCATTAATTTTATAATCGTATTCTTTGATTTTCATCAAGTGTTTCATCAAGTTAGGGTTGTGTCATCTGCATATGACAGGTTGGTAATGAGCCTTCCTCCAATTCTGATGATATGAGGATATGATCGTCACATAGTCCAGTTTTTCAGATTATTTGCTCAGCATACAGATTGAATAGGTATGGTGAAAGGTTACAATCATGGCACACACCTTTCCTTCTTTTCAACCATTCAGTATCCCCTTGTTCTGTTTGAATGGCTGGCTCTTGGTCTATGTTCAGGTTCTACATGAACATAGTGAAATCTGGAATTTCTCGTTCTTAACATAGTTTGTTATGATACACACAATTAAATGTCTTTACATAGTCAGCAAAGCACAGTCAAACATCTTTCTGGTATTCTCTGTTTTCAGCCAAGTTCCATTTGACATCAGCACTGATACCAGCAATGGGCTGTTGTATATATATCCACACAGAGGGTAAGAAGAATGTCTATGTTTGAGTGTGGTAACTGGTCTGCGGGAGAATGTTTAGGTGGAGAAGGTTATGGACAAGGATCGGTATATGATTCGTCCTACCTAGTTAGACGATGGCATTGATTGTAATAATTTTGAGCCTCTCCCTTCCCCTCTTGATCACTGAAATTTACCAACTGGTGACATTACCTGTTATTTTAGAATCAAGACTCAAAACATGAATAGGTATAACAGAAAGATCACGGGATGTAGGCTCTGTAGACTTGAGTCTGAGGCTCAACTTCAGCACTTGCTAGCTGAGTAATTTTGAGCAATTTCCTTAATTTCACTGAGCTTTCTCATCCAAAAAAATGAAAATGAGAACGTCTTCACCCAAACTCTGAGACAAGAGGGTTAAATTATATTATGGATGTAATTTATATATATATGCTTCAATTATAAAGTTTGCTGTATATTTTCATTACTATGACACCATATTTTGTTTCCCCCAAATAGTTGATCGAGGGTGTTAAGACACAATAAATATTAAGAATAAAATTATTCTTAGTGTTCAAATACACTCCTTCCCACAGTTGTTGTTGTTGTTAAGTGCCATCGAGTCGGTTCCGACCCATAGCGACCCTGAATAGGGTTTCCGAGGCTGTAAATCTTTATGGGTGCAGATCGCCTCATCTTTCTCCCGCAGAGCAGCTGGTAGTTTCGAACTGCTGACCTTCCGGTTCACAGCCTGATTCGTAACCACTATGCTACCAGAGCTCCTTCCTTCCCACAGTAAGCATATATATTTGATCAGTGGTTTAGTTTGTTCATCTGTCTTGAGCTATTGGCTTGACTAAGAAGATATTTTCCTTCCCAGCTGAGAAAATGACAAATTAGAAAGCTGCAGGATTGCAGACTTAAAACAGCAGTTGGTGAAGAAAACATGAACTTAATATGGATAGTGCAGAGGTGTAGCAACAGCCAGAACATTGGAAAACAAAGGCATTATATAACTAAAAAAAAAAAACAAAACACACACATATTTATGTTTTTAGAAAACTTGGCTAGACCCAAATTTACCTTCTAGCTGGACCATTTTATGGTGTCATGTTGAATTCTTTGCTGTTTTAAGTAAATTGTCTGCTTTTAATCTTAAACCCAGCTCCAGTCTGGTTGAAACAGAATTTTCCAGCATGCAAACAATGAACATGGCTCTGAGCACAAATCAAAGACTGTACCTAAGCTACCAGGGAAGTGATGAACCTTCCCCAACATTCTGTTCACTGTCTTATTTGGTCATGATTTTCATGGATCCATATTGTGAGAAATAACTCTTGTGGTCCATATTTAGGAATTCATGAGATTGCGAGACCTGGCAGACAGATGGTTGATTTAAACAGGCTGTTCTGGGACTAGGAAATTTAAATAAGAATATAGCCATTAAGACCATGGGCAAGCCATTTTGGCTTCTCTGGGGGCAGGGAAAATGGGATGTACCATAGAATTGTATGTGGAGAACTGGAACTGGAGGAGGGGCTTTTGGGGGAGGACAAGAATAAAAACCTTTTGTGGTGGGCCATGTGGTTCATCTGCCCTTGTCTATGGGGCTGGGCACCTGATTTTGCAAAACTGAATAAAGAAAACCTCACTCTTGCTAAAATGAGTGTAGACTGGATTGCTTGAGCCTTTGTCAGTATAGACAACGTTTCTCACAAATTTGGGTGCTTGTCTGGGATTTTCTGCATGCTTGCAGCAGCAACTCTGGTGGAAAAGGAGACACATCCTGCCTTGGTTTTGGCAGCCTACTCCACAAGGTTGATAGACAGGGTTGATTGCCTCCCAGCAAGAGCCAGAAGAAGACCTGAGACTGTTCAAAGGTGATCAGAATTAGTGAGAGAGACGAGGAGGACTAAGAAGCGAGTAATCGTGGTGACCAGGCAATCTACGCACAGGCCAGGGCAGGAAAATTAGACTGTAAGTATTGCCCTGGTGGTCAGGCATTTTGGGGGGTCATTGTGTGACTGAGATGCATCTTGGATGCAAAGCAAGTGCAGTGTCCCAATCCGTTTGGAGAAGGACAAAGTGAAATCTCGGTATTATATACAAGAAATATCCGAGTACCCAAATATGGGGAAGTTTGGGGAGGTTGAGACGCCAAGACCAAAAGAAGATGGAGAGCAGAATTCTAGGCTTAGGGAAGAAGGGA
>NW_006408546.1:25986886-25987944 GCF_000296735.1 Chrysochloris asiatica | reverse complement strand
GCTCTAGGATTTTAGCAGTTTAAAACAGCAGTATTTAAAGGTAACCTAATTAATAACGCTTTCATGTCTTTGACAGTATTCTAACTGTACATGCACTGGTTTGTTGTGTGAAAAGAGCAATTTTATGAAGTTGTGGAAAAAATACATTTTGAGCTCTGGTAGTGTTGTTGTTGTTGTTGTTATGTGCCATCGAGTCGGTTCCGACCCATAGCGACCCTGTATAGGGTTTCCGTGGTTACGAATTGGACTGTGAACCTCAAGGTCAGCAGTTCGAAACTGCCAGCTGTTCCATGGGAGAAAGATGAAGCTTTCTGCTCCCATAAAGATTTACAGCCTTGGAAATCCTGTACAGGGTCTCTATGAGTTGGAACTGACTCCATGGCACATAACAACAACAACAAATGACGATTTTAACGTTTTTCTTTATTTTGTATAAAAATATGTAATTGCAATCTCTGGGAGTCCTGGCATTCTCCTTCCCTAAACTCAGTCATTGAAAACCAACCCATGGATCAAAAGCATACTCTGGTAGTAGTAATTGTAACAGAACATGGTTAATATATTTACCCTACCCATCACTCAGTTATTTAGTGCCTATGATGGACAAAGGAGGAACTGCGTATCAACGTAGAATGACAGAGCTGGAATGTTCTCTCAGAGATCATTGAGTTTAGAACTCATTGTACTGATGAGAAAGCCAAGGTGAGGCAGATAAAACTATTTGTGTAAAGCAGAAGATAATAAAGCCAACCTGAGACTTGTCTGTTGGTTATTTCTGAAGCCAATAATGAACAACACTAGAGTCAAACTAATAACATATATGCATGTTGATATTAAGTGCTGTAGAGCTGGTGCCTGTTCACAAAGACCCTATACAGGGTTTCTGAGAAGCAACTAGTGAGTTTCAATTGCTGATCTTGCAGTTCAAACTGACGTTGTGATCCAGTGCTTATCCTACAGTGCCACACTAGGACTCCAACATACTTGCATGTTGTTGTTGTTGTTAGATGCCATTGAGTATGACTCATAGCAACCCTATATAGGGTTTTCCAAGGAAT
>NW_006408546.1:25982782-25984107 GCF_000296735.1 Chrysochloris asiatica | reverse complement strand
TTTTTTATTTGTATTTATGTTTCATATCTGAGAACATAATACTGTTTTAAAAGATATTTGGTGTACCAATACTCAGTCTGAATAGAAAACATTTTTGTTTTTGGTTAAAATTTGGGCTACCCTGTATATATGCATTTCCTCTTGTTAAGAGGAGGAAAAGGATATTGTGCTGTAGAAGTGAGTATTGATAATTTCAGTTCATTGGGCAAGGTTATATTGTTAAAGTATGTTTAATTGGCATTCCCGCTTGAGAAGCTTTTAAGTGAAGTACTGTATTCATGCATTAAGATGATAGAGCCAATAATGTTTCTTTTAGTTTGAGGAAATGGACAGAGTGTAGCAGAATGTGTTATCCCTGAATATCTTGTTAATCCTCCGAATTTTTGAAATTGAAGGGTCAAATGGCATTTAGTGCTAAAGGGGTGCCATGCCATAGGCTCCCCTACCTGGGATTCCTGAGAAACTACGTGCTGGCCCTTTCTGCTTTGCTATCCTTCAGATTAAAAGGACTCTTGGTCCAAACCCATTCCTTTGAAGTCACCGTTCTCATCACTTCTGACTGGGAGACTTGGTGCTGATCTAGATCTGAAAAGAGAACAGACTCTAGCTGGAATGAGAGGGCCCTTGCCAGGTGTGGTTGACCAATGAGACAGCTGATCAGACAGTGGAAAATGAGTGGATTCATTGTCCTCAAGTAAAGGGACTGGTGAAGGTAAAGAGGGACACTCCCTAAGGGAAAGGTAGTTACTGGTGGGAAGCAAATCCCTTGTCCAGGGAGCTCCTCAAAGTGACCTTGACAAAAGTCAGAGAAACTGCTTCGTTGTACTGCTGCCAGATTGTCATGGTTTTCCCTGGTCCCTCTCACTCTCGGGGAGTCTAAAGAATTAGTCCCAACAAGTCACTGATTCTCAGTAGACCTGGTAGAATTGGGGGCATGCATTAACCAAAGTGAGAGTACTCTCTTTGAAAAGAGAGAAGCAAGTCTGTCTCCCAAGTGGAGAAGACCCTTTGGGATTGGGGTGCACTGGGGCTTATATAAAGGCATGGGGTTTCTTCCTCTTAATAGTGGGCTAATACGTATTGATTAGGAGGAGGAGTAGGTTGAATATTAATCAATTTTTAGTAAAGGGGCGCAGGCTTATTGGAAATGGAGTGCTTTCTTCATGGGTTGTGTGCCTGTGGCCAACTGCTTCTATTAGGGTTTCAGGTCTTGATAATTTTTTTCTTTGTCTCCAGGCTTTCTTTTCAGTGTTACTATTCTTGTTGGTCTAAGGAGCTCTGGTAGCGTAGTGGTTACGAATCGGGCTGTAAACCGCAGGGTCAGC
>NW_006408546.1:25980097-25980895 GCF_000296735.1 Chrysochloris asiatica | reverse complement strand
TGTATAATCGGAATATTAGGAATTATGATTACAGAAAGTTTGTAAACTGAAAGCTGGCCTTTGGCCTATACTAGATTGGATTCATTAGAACTTTAAGGTGGTATCTTGATACCTTGAGCCAGAACCTGAGTTGAGACATTTATATTTGACAAGATATGCACACCCACCCAGAACTGTTGAAGATTTGTGAGTTTAAAAAAAAGGAACAGTTTGGCATTTTGAGTTTCTGAGGCTTCTAGGCAAGGAAAGTTGTCCCATCGAAGAAAACCCCTTTCTAGGACCAAAAGTTGAAGGGAACCAGCCAGCAATATGCTTGCTGATGCACCATTGACCTTGAGATGAAATAAGAGGGAAAGCTGATTGTACTGAAGCTCAGGGAGGTATGTGTGAACTCCCAAGCTTGCAGCTGGTACTCATTTGACTTAGCTTGGATGGCTAGGGTTGTTGCACTGACTAGACCCTGACCAGATGAATGTGAAGCTGCTTAACATTCTGAGAAGCATCAGCTGCTACAATTTGATGGACTGGACTTTTGCTTTTGGATGCAGTTCCTAAAAATTCCAGTCAGAGTGAAAGTCTCTTCAAATGGAAGAACACGCAGGTCTTCTCAGTGTACTGGATTGGTAGTATGGGCAATTTAGACATTACTATTCTGGTGTGAAGGAGCTCTGGTAGCGTAGTGGTTACAAATTAGGCTGTGAACCTCAAGGTGGGCAATTCGAAACTACCAGCGGTTCTGTGGTAGAATGAGGCGGTCTGCTCCCGTAAAGATTTACAGCCTCGGAAACCCTGTACAGG
>NW_006408546.1:25957819-25978527 GCF_000296735.1 Chrysochloris asiatica | reverse complement strand
TCTTTCTCCTGCGGAGCAGCTGGTAGTTTCGAACCGCTGACCTTAAGGTTCACAGCCCGATTCGTAACCACTACGCTACCAGAGCTCCCTAAGGTTCAGTATAGTGAGGAATATTTAAACCAAAAAGAGAAGGGGCATAAAGGCAACATCTTGAGCTATGTGAAAGAGGGAATAGACTCTGCACACCACTCACAATCTTAGACAGATTTCAATTCCAGGGAAAATAAAGACCTAGAACATGCGGGTCTCCTCCACTGAGGGAGCTCTATGTTGAGAACAGTATCCAGCAATGGGATTGTTGTTTGTTGTTTTTAATTGCCGTTGAGTTGGTTCCTACTCAAAGTGAAATTGTATAGAATTTCCTAGAAACGGCTGGTGGGTTTGAAACACTGACCCTATGGTTAACAATCCAGTGCTTGTCCTATATCACTGGAGTAGGTAGGGCTTAAGAAATGTTTGCTAAAGGGAGAAAAGAATGGATTAAAGCATCCAAGGGTAGGTTGAGACAGGGTCCTGTCCCATCTGGAGATTTTCTTGGCTTTATGACAGCAGTTGACTAGTTTTGAAGATCTAACTTTGGTGGCTGGGTGGCCAAATGATACTCTGAAGAAGAGAAGAATGTGAAGCTTCTCTTTTGCATTAGACAACATCTTGGTCAGGTGTGGGTCTTAAAAAGACAGATGTGTAGTCAGCCTTTCTCTGGCAAGGTGAGCCTTATAAGGATTTCTAAAGAAAAACCTGAAGAAAGTTAAAGCATGAACCAATTGCAATGGATGTGTTAAACAGCTGGAGTTTCTGTCCTGCTAATTTATCTCCTGTAGAAACACGATATGTATATAGTTGGAATAAGCAAAAATGAGTAATATATATTGTAATGGCTAGGGTTCTGTGTCACCTTGACTAGGCCAGGGTTTTCAGAGGTTAAAAAGTTGGCCGACTGTTAGGAAGATATTAGTATTTGTGCCCATTCCAAGGAGAGGTGACCTAACAGAACATGGAAATCATCCGACAGTATCATTGACATCTCATGTGAGTAAAGTTTTACTAAAGATAATGCAAAAATGGCTGCAATCATACATTGACAGAGAACTTCCAGAGGTTCAAGCAGGATTCAGAAAAGTACATGAAACAAGGGAGGTCACTGCTGACATCAGATGGATCTTGGCTGAAAGCAGAGAATACCAGAAAGATATTTACCTGTGCTTTGACTACACAAAGGCTTTCAATTGTGTGGATCATGACAAGCTATGCACAGCATTGCAAAGTATGAGTATTCCTGAACACTTAATTGTGCTCATGAGGAATCTGTACATGGACCAAGAGGCTGTTGTTCAAACAGAACAAGGGAACACCTAATGGTTTAAAATTAGGGAAGGTGTGGGTCAGGGTTGTATTCTTTTATCCATAGTTACTTAATCTGTATGCTGAACAAATAATCCAAGAAGCTGGATCAGGATTAGGGGAAGACTCATTTAACAACCTGCAGTATGCAGATGATACAACCTTGCTTTCTGAAAGTGAAGAGGACTTAAAATACTTACTGATGAAGATCAAAAACCACAGCCTTTGGTACAGGTTTTATGTCAATGTAAAGAAAACAAAAATCCTCACTACTGAACCAATTAAACAGCAACATCTATGTAAATGGAGAAAAGCTTAAAGTTGGCAAAGACTTCATTTTGCTCAGATCAATCATCAACACTCATGGAAGCAGCAGTCAAGAAATCAAATGACATACTGCATTAGGCAAATCTGCTGCATAAATCCTCTTTAAAATGTTTAAGAGCCTACTAGAATCCTACCTGACAGGAGCCCAACCATATGCATATGAATGGGGTTAACCCAAGGGAGAAGAAAACATTGAACTTGGAGTGTTTAAAAAGGTTTCTGTGTTTGACTGCCTTATAGATATTGGGTTTTCCTGCCTATTCCTATAAAATGGATATACATGTGTGATAGGAATATTGGGAATTAAGATTACAGACAGCTTGTAAACTCTTCAACATATACTTGGTTTGATTTGTTAAAGGGGGAGTAAGAATTTGCCTGAAAAAACAAACAACCTTTTTGCTTTAAGCCTTTGTAAAGTGTGGGGCTTTAGGTGGAATCCTGAGCCCCACCCAGAACCTTCAGAATGGGTACATTTGCATTTGAAAAGACATGGAGTCCCACCCAGAACTGCTTGGAGAACTGGAGATTCAAGATGGAAAGAAAGCAGAGGGAAAACCCCCCAGACAGTTTGACATTTTGAGATTCGGAGGTATCAAGGAAATGAAAGTTGGCCCATCAGAGAAAACCCCTGTGTAGAATTGAAAGGAACCCTGGGAGCCATATGCTCATTGGTGACCACCTAGGTCTTTGTGTGAGTGGAATTGTGGGAAATGCAGCCATGAAGACACTGGCTGAGTGTGGACATGTTCTATTGACACCTGTTGAACTTGAGATAAGAGGAGAAAGAAGGTTGTCTAGTCTAAAGTTCAGGCAGTTGTATGAACTCCTGAGTGCCTGGGCACTGACCTATCAGCCCTTGGGGGCTAGGGCTGAGAGTGAAGAGGCAGCTGATGTAAAGTGCAAGGAGGTGTGTGTGTGCTCCCCAACATGCAGCTGGTACCCATTTGACCTAGTTTGTGTAGCTAGGATTGAGTTGACCAGAACCTGACAAGATGAAAATAAAGAAGCTTGATAATCTGAACAAGTGTCAATTGTTACAGTTTGTTCAACTGGACTTTGCTTATGAATGCAGTTGCTCAAAATTTCAGTCACAATGGAAGTTACTTCATATCAAGGAACATGCTTGTCTCCTTAGTGCACTGGGTTGATAGGGACAGGCAATTTAGCCATCAGCTACACAAAAAAGGGTGCTGACTGTGAGACAAGCAGCCCAATTCATAACCACTACACTACCAGAGTCCTGGTGTGGTACTGTGTGTTAATGCGTATGACTGAAAAGCTGTTTGAATTGTAAGGTTGGTGGTTCAAGCTCACCAGCTGCTCCTAGGAAACCCTATACAGGGTCACTATGGGTCGGAACCAACTCGACAGCACTTAAAAACAATAAAGGCATGAAGTGGCTGGTGTACAAACTTTCATGCATGTGCTTAGTTATAGAATGAGGGAATATGGTAAAATCCCCAATGACTAAGTTGTCACTCTTTTCCAGATGGATCTGGTAAAAGGGAGTATGGGGTGATGCTAATAGGAGTTTATTATTTCTATTTTAATTTATTGTGATTATTAGAACTGTAATTGTAGAATACATATTTGTAGAATATGTATAACTAAAAGGGGTGAGTAGTTTCTTTTCATTTTAGTAACAGAAGATCCCAGGACTATCATTAATAAAGAGAATGATTGGAGTGTGGGATTTCTGCATGGAAATGCAGCGATGACAGAAATAGTGTCATTGAAAGACAGAGCAGCTATGGACTCCAGGCCCCTGGATTGAGTAAGACAGTGTGCCTACAGATAGGAGGCTGACTCACAGAATGTGCTTTTGGGATTTTGAATTAATATATGTCTTCTGTTTTGTTTCACATGTGAGCATCAGATATTTTTGTTTTGTTGATTTGTGACATATAAGATGAAAATGGGATCAGTGTGTTTCTGGTTGTACTCATTTTAATTATATCATGTTAGTTGCAAATATGACTTTGCAATACTCTCTATTTATAGATTATGCATATAATCTATAAATTCAAGTTGACAAGAGTGGACCCTAATGGTTAAGGTTCTGTGTCAATTCAACTAGGCCAGGATTTCCAGAGGTTTAGAGTTGGGCTGGGATTATTTTCATGGTGATGAAAGCTAATACAGACACAGTTAACTCTATAATGAGTAGGAATGAGGCCTCCTCTCAGAATAATGGACACATGTGAGGGACTCTCAATCTCTTCCACTGGGAACCTGAGACTCTACAACTATAAGACAACTACAACTATATATATAAAATCTTATAGTTGTAGATATATGCAACTTGTTTTGCTTCTCTAGAAAACTTGGCCTAAGCTATTGTTTGTATACACACACACACACACACACACACACGTATATGAAGGAATTTCTCTTCTGCTACTCTTGCTATTAATTAATCATCATCACCAAGTATGGTAAATGGAAATACCCAAAAATTCTTTCAGCATTCACTTTTCACATTTTCTCAAGTTAATTATTACCAAATATATAACTCTTTTTAAATGGTAGATTCAATGAGTATTTCTTAGGGAAAAAGCATCAGATGGTCATAATTATAAAATCCACCTACTGAAATGATCATATCTGTATTTTTAGTAAGTGCAGTTGGAAATAGTATAATATCTTTGTGAAATGTGATATGTCTGGCTGTTTCCCATTGAGCATGTGGTACTTGAGGAAGTCTACACCTTCTCTACTCAACATCCTTCAGAGGCTCTGGATTTTCATTAACATAGATTTTATTTTGTTGGGGATGTGTAGAGTTCTACAGTAATATAAATGATAAATGTACATTGCACAAATTCAGCCTCCTGACTGTCATGTTCAATGGTGGTGTGGCTCTGAGTTTTATCTTGTAGTTGAATGGGTGGTGTGACTTTGAGTCACTGGGCTGTCTTTTTGATTGCTTATATTTGATTGATATAGGAAGTATGTATTTCTCGGATGCATACCTTTTAAGTCTGCTTATTGTTTGGCTGAAAGTTGAGCCATGAGGGTGCCTTCAGAGGCCTTACGTTACTAGGCTGCAGTTTTGGAGTTCACCAGTCTTCATCGGATAGGTGTACTTGGTCTTTTGTTAAATTATTTTGAGTTTTATGCCATGTTTTCTCTAACTTTACACATGAATTCCTATTGTGACCTCTTTCAGAAAATCAGCTGTGATAGTTGGGCACCATCTAGTTCTTCTGGTCTCAGAGTCCTAGAGTTGGAATCATGTGGTCTATTAGTCCTTTGGATTATTTCTTTCTTGTGCCTTTGATTTTCCTCACTCTTGTATCCTCCAGGCAGGAAGAGACTAATAGTTGCATCTTAGGCTGCTGCTCACCAGATTTTAAGACCCCAGTTGATTCTCAACAAAGTAAGATGTAGAAAATTATCTTTGTGGACTATTACAGAAAATGACACCAAGCATTTTCACCCAGCTGAGTTTGAGAATTTGTTACAATGGCCACACAGACCTTAAACACCATATTCATGATTATTGAGCTTATTAGGGAAGCTAACAGGTTAGAGTTCAGAGTCAGAAATGTTCAGGGAATGGTTCTTCCAGTCAATAAAGCCACTCCTCTGCCATGACCACAAGCTGGACTCTCTTCCTGTCCCTTGGCCTCTTGCTCTGGTTACTGACCTGTTCAGGCCATGTCACAAAAGTTCTTTTAAGACTGCTTATAAATACGACAGAACCTCAACCCGAAGATACTCAGCTCTAGCTCTGAGGACCAGCAAACCTGGCTCCCCAAATTAAGTGTCTGGAGGCATCCCAATTTGCTCATAGTAATGTCCTCCACATTCATCCATGTTATAAGGAGTTATGCAAATACTGCATTATTCTTTAACATTGTGTAGTACTTCATTGTGTGTATGTAGCAGTTTGTTAATCCATTCAACTATTAATGGACATTTACTTAGTTTACATCTTTTTGCTATCGTAAAAATGCTGGAATGAACATGGATGTTCATTATGTTCATGTAATAGCTCTTATTTCACTAGAATATTCAGATATCTAGTAATGGGATTGCTGGATCTCATGGTATTTCTATTTCCAATTTTTTTTTTTTTGAGGTGGAAATGTTTTGTTTTGTTTTTTTTAATGTTTTTATTTTGAATTGAGTGAAAGTTTACAGGGCACATCCTCAGCTTCGCATTCAACCATTCATATAGCTTGTTTCATTGATTATTATCCCCTCCATATATCATCAGTTAACAGTGTTTCTGTCTATCTTCTTTAGCTTTTTCTTTTGGGGGTGGGGGGAACTTGCCTTTTTGGAATTTATAGTCTCGGCTTTTAGGGAAGGTTTTTACATTTGTCTGTGGATATCCAGGGCTCATGTATGAGATTGCTAACAAGCATTACTGAATAATCAGATGAGGGACATTTTGCTATGTCTACTAGGTGGCTAAAGTGTGATCCTCAGAGCCTATGGTTTGGATGGTCAACAACGCTTGGGCCCACAGGGTCTTGACCTCCTGACCGGATCTTCATGGTCTGCATCAGATTCCCCCTTATTTATTGTTTGTTTAGGGACGCTGCCTGTCTTAGGCCGTCAGTGCGAATTCCTCAGTCTTACCCGTCATCCAAACTCATTGCAGCATGGCAATGGCTCTCTCTTAGGTTGCCGAGGTTCCACATGATCCTTACCTGTCTCTGGCCACACGTCCAGCATAAACAGCCACCATCCGAGGAAGGCAGGGAGGGAGGAGATCGGCTGGGGACCCCATATGCAAGACGTTGCCAGCCCTCCACCTGCTCTAAGGTGACCAAGCAGGATCACTATGCTGAGGTTCAATCAAGTTCTTAGGGGATCTTACTCTCTAGCAGGGGTAGCAAATTGGTAGCCACTCAGTGCTCACTTTGAGAATTACTTATATCATAAATTTGAGCATGTAGCTGATCAATATCCACAGACAAGTGGATATTATTCCACAACCTCCTAAAATGCTGTTGGATTAAGTTCCAATCAAGTTCTGGATTACTGAAAGGTAACACAAATCTACTTGTACCATGAATAACCTTAACTGGGAGTGTAATCTGGATTACACTTATTTCCCTTAAGCGATCTTCCTTTCTCTAAAGCATTTAGTCTGTTTTGTAAACCTTTATCTATTTACTCTTGGATCATATGAGCGAGACTAATATCCCTAGACAGTTGATTTACATGGTGGGCAGGGCAAAAAAAGGTAACAATTCCTATTAGTGCAGTGATTCTTGACATGAGAGCAAAGACACATGGCACGTTTAAGGGCCAGACACCGCAATGATTTGCCTAGCTTCTGAAAACTTTAACAGGCAATCTATTTCCAACTTTTAAGGTAGCACCATCCCATTTTCCACAGCAGCAGTAATTTACAGTCCCACCAGCAGAGTGTATGAGAGTTCCAGTCCCTCCACACCCTTGCCAGTATTCGTTGATGTTGGGATTTTTGAACTTTTCTATTAATACTGAAGTAAGTTGATATCTTCTTGCTTTTATTTATGTCTTGGTGTGGCACTATCAGGTAAACACTGGACTATGAAATCAGTTTGAACTATAAGAACAACTGTTCAAAGTCACCAGTCATTCTTTGGCAACCCTATATAGGGTTTCTATGAGTCAGAACTGACTCAACAGCACTTAACCACAATAGCTAATGATTAGGATCATTTCTTCATGTGCTTGTTGACTGCCTGGATATCTTCTTTGATTAAATGTCTATTCATATCTTTTTGTGAAGCCTTTCAATACACATAAATGTTTAATTTTTAGGAGGTCCCAGTTGTCTAATTTGTGTTCAGTTTGTGTATTTTTAAATGTGTTTATATTTATGCCATGTATTAGGGTCCCTAAGTTTGCCCCTAGTTTTTCTTTGACAATTTTTTTTTAAAGTTGTAGATTTTGCATCCAGTCCTTTGATTCATCTTCAGTTCATGTTTGTATATGGTCACTGCCTTTATTACCTAGTGTTGGTACAACAGGAATACAACACGTGGATGGCTTCAACAAACAACTTCATTCTCTTACCATTTAGGAAGCTTCAAGTGTGAATTCAGAGTCCCAATTCTGGGCAATTGTGCTTATCTCCTTTCAGCATCTGTAGACCCAGCATTCCTTGGAGATTGCCAGGTGTTTTGGCATCAGTATTCCCTGGGGTGTAGGAGCTTTACATTGCAGTAACCCAAGGTCCAAAGGTTACACACCTCCCAGGCTCTTATTTCTTATATCTCTTGTAAAATAACTAGGTGTTACATGCCACACCCCTGGAAATCTGGGACATGATGGACTAAGGGTGGCATTGTAGGATCAACAGACTGTGAACTACAAATCAGATATTCAAACCCACTAGCTGTTCCATGGAAATCCTATAGTGGGTCACTATGAGTCAGAAGACTCCATGGCACTTAACAACAACAATATCTCACCTTTGAAATTCTGGTGTGACACACTAGGGCTTACCCTTGGACTGCTAACCACAGGGTCGGTGGTTCAGATCCACCAGTCACTCCTTAGAAACCCTATTCAGGGTCACTAGGAGCCACAACCAACTCCAAGCCATTTAGTAATGTGCGAAACTTTGTCAATACCAACAAACGCTCAAATAATCTAATCTGTATTCTAAGTGTGAGATTTTCTTTATTTGATTTTGCAAAATTGGGTACCCAACCCAGTAGACATGGGCAGATGCACTGCATGGCTGGCCCGCAAACAGTTTCATTCCCCTGTCTCTAAAAAGCCCCTCCTCCAGTTGCTCTTTTCCTGGGTACTATGAAGTTTTACAATTCTACCCTAAAGGTTCATTTTTTCGTGCCCCCCCCAACCTCCAGAGAAGCCTGAATGGTGCCCATGGACTCAATGACTGTATTCTTATTTAAAGTTCCTAGTCCTAAAAGGAGCTCTGGTAGCGTAGTGGTTACGACTTGGGCTGCGAACCTTAAGGTCAGTGGTTCGAAACTACCAGCCACTCTGAGGGAGAAAGATGATGCTTTCTACTCCTGTAAAGATTTACACCCTCAGAAACTCTGTATAGGGTCATTATGGGTCGGAACCAACTCGACAGCACTTAACAACAACAACAGTCCTAGAACAAAGTTCTTTCCTCATTTCCACCAATTCATTCTGCTCACATACCCCTGGGTGTGAATCAACAACGTGTGTCTGGTCTAGCAATCTCATGTAGCCTTTATTCTCAAGATGGACCATCTTGAGAATTTCTCACAGTAACAACAAGAACATCCCACCCTAATCCTTTTACTGGTTTATAACATCATGGGGGAATCTTCACACCACAGCCAAACCATTGAGAATCTTGGCCCAGCCAAGCTGACATATATTTGGGGTAGGGGCCGGGGAGTGCAATTTAATCCATGACAGTAAATAGATCTGGGTCATGTTTCATTTTTCTGCAACTGATTGTTCAGTTTTGCCAGCACCATTTATTAAAGAGATTATCTCTTCATAGAAGCACTATCAAACAACAGAGTCTCAAATTACATGAAAGGAGAAATAGACAAATACTCAATTCGAGTTGGAGTCATTAACATTTCTTCTTAGTAACATAGAAATTAATTCAACAGAGAGTTGACAAGGATATTGCATTAGTTTCCTATATCTTTTCTATCAATTTATCAAATAGTCTGTGGCTTAAACCACTCCAAATTATTTTACAGGTTTGGAGGTCAGAAATCTTAAATGAATCTGATAAGGTTAATGTTAAGGTGCTGACAAAGTTGTGTTCTTTCTGTGGGTTCTGAAGAGAAACCATTCCTTGCATTTTCTAAGTTCCACAAGTTGCCCACATTCTTTGGTCTGTATGACTCTGACTTCTGCTTCTGTCATCTCATAGTTTCTAACTCTCCTGCTGCCCCATTTCCTTACAATGACCCTTGTGATTACATCTGGACTATCTGGGGTAATCTCACAATCCAAACTTTGCAAAGATCTTTTTGCTATGTAACATACACATTAAAAAGTTCTGGGGATTAAGAAGTGGGCATTTTTTTGGAGTCATTCTTCTGCATATTCCTGATATAGAATATCTGAGTAACACAGTCAACCAACATGATCTAATTAATCTATGTAGGATTCTCTACCCCACAAGAACAGAACTTACATATTTATCCAAGCATTCATAAAACATTTACCAGGGTAAACAATACTCCGGATCACACAACAAACTTCTAAAATTTAAAGTGAGTATACCTGTAGAGTATGTTCTCTGATCAAAAAAGAATCAAACTAGTAACAGTAACATAACAATGGTAACAATCACAATAAACCAGTCTTTGTTGTTTTTGTGAAGTGCCTTTGAGTTTGTTCTAACCCTTAGTGACTCTGTAGAGGGTTTCCAAGGAGCAACTGGTGAGTTTAAACAGGCAACCTTGCAGTTCAACTGGCTTTGCTGTCTAGCACATTAACCCACAATGCCACACCAGTAATCCAAAACAATCTTTAAGCATGAAGAAATTAAATAAGACACTTCTAAATTACATGTAGACCGGGGGGTGGGGGGATGGGGCACTTATTACTAAAGTTCAAACATGGTGAAATAAACTATCTGAGTCATTGTTGTTATGTGCTGTGGAGTTGGTTCCGACTCATAGTGACCCAGTACAGGGTTTCCGAGGCTGTAAATCTTTACGGGAGCAGAAAGCCTCATCTTTCTCCCATGGAACAGCTGATAGTTTTGAACTGCTGTCCCTGCTGTTCACAGCCCGATTCGTAACCACTACGCTACCAGAGCTCCTTATGTAATCATTTAAAGAAATTGAATTTATAATTTTAAACTTCTTAAAAAGGAAAACTCCAGACCCAAATGAATTCACTGGAAAATTATATAGAAAGCTAAAGATGCAACACCAATTTAATGCAGTTTATTCCATAAAATTGAATAGAAGAGATGCTTCCCAGTCATTTTATAAGGCCAGTGTCCCCATGATACTGAAACTAGAAAAAGACTGTACAGAGACAACCCAAAAGAACAATCTTTCTCATGAACTTAGATATAATAAAATATTATCAAATAGAATCTGATCATGTATAAAAAGAATTCTATGTGATGACTAAGCATATATGCAAGGTGATTTAACATTTGAAAAATCAATGTGATATACCATGTCAACAAGCTAAAGAAGAAAAACAATGCAGAGAATGCATTTAATAAACTTATTCTTCCTAAAGAAATTTTCAGCAAGTTAAGGGTAGAGGGAATTACCTTCTCTTGATAAAAAACATCTATGTAAACTAAGTTAGCATTATACTTATGCTTAAGAATGAACGTATTTAGATAAATCAAGGCTGTACTGTCTCATCATTCCTATTCAATGTTATATTAGAAGCTTTACTACAATGAGGCAAAGAAAAGAAAAGCATATAGATTAGAAAAGAAATAACATTATTTCTATATATAGACATAGACAACATGATTGCCTATGTAGGAAATCTCCAAGGAATCTGCACTATCTCCTAAAACCAGTGTGTAAGTTCAGCAGTGTCAGAGAGTCTAAGACCAACATACAAAAGCCAGTTGCCTTTTTTTATATAATGAATATGGAAACTAAAATAAAAAACAAAACAAATAAAATTGTTGCAAAAGAAATGAGATACTTAGATGAACATTGAGTTACAAAATGCTGAAAATGTAGATCAAGGAAGACTTAAAAAAAAATGGAGACATACCATGATCACGGATTGGAAAAATCACCATAGTAAAGATGTCAATCTTCCTCAAATTGATGGAGAGATTTAATTAACTCTTAATCAAAAACCCTGGAAAGAATTTTGTATACATAGGTAAACTTACTCCAAAATTTATGTGGAAAGGAACTGGCACTAAAATAACTAAAACCGTCTTGATGAACAATAAAGTTGGAGGAATCACTCTATGATATTAAGACTTACTACGTGTTCTACAGTTAACCAAACAGTGGTGGTTCAAGCCCATCCAGTAGCTGCATGAGAGAAAGAGCTGGTGATCTGCTTTCATCAAGATTACAATAAAAAAAATGCTATCGGGCAGTTTTATTCTGCTCTCTGTGGGTCTTTGAGTTGAAATCCACTGAATAGCAAATCACAACAATAGTGTATAGTAATAGTAATCAACACAGCACCCGGATTAATGAACACACTTGAGAACCCTTACGAAGAAATCCACACAAGTATGGTTACTCGATTTTTGACAGAGGTGCAAAAGCAATTTAATGATGGACATCTATCCCATTTAACATAGGGCACAGGAATAGACAGCTATAGGCAAAAGAAATGAACCTCATAACTTTTATTTAGCTCAAAATGAGTTATTAATGTATACATGAGATGTAAATCTATAAAAACCTCTAGAGGGGAAGCATAGAATATGAAAAAAATACTCTGGGGAAGTCAAACTTGGGAAATCCAAAAATGATTGTTGGGTTGATTCAGTGCCAGTATCCTCAGTGTGATATTATACTAGAATTTTGCAAAACATTGCCATTGGAGGAAATGAGGCAAAACATACTAGCCATGTCTTTGGAATATTTTGCACAATTTATATGACTCTTTAATTATCTCAATACAATTTAAATTAAAAATCTCAATACAATTTAAATAAAAAATAAGTGATTTAAACAATAGTATGGATTTTCAGAATATCTCCAAACTACTACTAAAATCACTATGGCAGCATTTGGTCTGGTTAGAACTTTGGAAACATGGTGAGGAGTGGTGTGTGATGAAGTGGGTGGGGAGGTGGTGGTAGAGGTTGAGTTCAGAATGGTAAATGAAGACCTAGTTACAAAGTATGATCTGTGAGGGGTAGTGAACTTTATCTGGCAAGGCAATAAATACCCAATAGGAGTGCCCAATTAGGGTCATGTGATGAGGGGATTTTGAGTAGTTCTTTTTATGTGTAGATAATTACCTTAATGTCATGGAAAGAACACCAGACTTAGATTTAGAAAGCAGTCCTTAGAAACCAGAATAGCAAGACTTCGTCTTTCTCTCTTCAGATAGATCGGGAGGGACCAGTCCCTGGAAAAGGACATCATGCTTGGTAAAGTGGAGTGGAAAAGAGGGAGGCCCCCAATCAGATGGATTGACACAGTGGCAAATAGCTGGAGCTCAAGTATAACTAAGGTTTTGAGGTTGGCAAAAGGCTGGACAGTGGGTTGTTCTGTTGTGCATAAGGTCACTATGAGTTGAAGATTCAATGGCCCCTTACAGTAAAAACAAACAACCTTCCAACTGGATGATCTTGGGCAAGTAATTTAACAGTTTATTTTCTCAGCTGTAAATGGAATAAGAACATTTCCTAGAGTACTTCATAGAAATACTGTGAGGGTCAAAGATCTCTGTATATACAAAACTCCTTGTTCAACCATGGTGGGTACTGTTCATACAGTGGGTGACCATTCTCACAATGATACATGTTTCCATGATTCGGTTAAGATTCCATTATATATATGAGACCTGACATCACACAGTACTTGGTTATTCATGAATTACTTGATTATGTAGTACATTAAGCTTTTTCACTAAAAAAATATTTTTAAGTTTACAATGCTGAATCAAAGCTAATTTTGTTTCCCTCTAGTGACACAAGCATATGCAAAGGAACATATGAGTTTAAAGAAAATTAAAAGAATTCATCATGTTTCTCCCTCTTGGCTGGAAAAGATTTTCTGCTGAGATTTTTCACTTGCTACACTGAAGTTTCATAAGGGTTGCCCCATCATTGCAAATGTATGTTGCTCATTTCCACACAAAACATATTATGCCGTCATCAACACCACAGCTGCTGAATTGCTCTTCAAGCTTTTCAACATCCATGAATGTGTATCTTTACATGTTTTTGTTATATAGTTTATGTTACACAGAATAACATATAAATGGCTTTGTAAAAAAATTCCAACCCTGTGATCCCAGGTGAAGACCTGGTTGGCCAGCAGTGTGGCAAGAGTCAGTGACTCAGAGTCAGTGACATAGCCACAGAGGACTAGAGTAGAGAGTGAAGCATCCAGCTGATAAGAAGAGAGGGCATATGCACAAGAATACCCACATTTGCAGATAATACCCACTTGACCTGGCTTCAGTGACTGGATGATCAGAGCTCAACTAGAAGAAGAAAGAAGAGGAAAAAAGAGTAATCTGATACAATTTAATGAACTTGACCTACACCTACGGATGCAGTAGCTCCAAAGAGGGAACAAATCTTTATAGTGAGGATCATTCCCACCCCCTCCATATACAGAGTAGACAGGGATGGCCAAATTGGACATTGGCTACCCAAAATGGCGGGGAGCGGAGGCTACAAAGGCAAGAAGTGACTTGCTTACAAGCTTTCAAGAGGGAGCCTAGATTCAAAGGGTGTGGAGGAAGGTAGAATCTCCATTGAGTAGTATCCAGTCTGTCTCGGTGTGGCTGATGAAAGGAGATACAGATAAGTCTCTTGTGATACAATAGTGAATAATTGTTATCAGGACTGATTGTGAGGATTGTAAATGCAAAGGTAGATGTTTTGTAGCAAAGTAGGGGAGTGATTGACTATGCAGTCTAGGAGCGGAGGCCCCTGGGACCACCAAGGAAGAAGAGAGGTGAGCAGAACCTTACCCAGAGAAGCAGTGATGACAGAGATGGAGGCAGAGAAGATGATATGGAGAGATGGAGTGGCTGGGGGCTTTAGACCCAGAGAGGGAGAGGGGTTGTGTTTGTATGCTGAGGACCGGGGTGGTGGGGTGGTGGTGGTGGGGGAAGGGGCAGGCTTACAGGTTATACCCTTTGGTGGCTTATGATGCATGGAGGGGATTGTAGCCAATGGCAATGAAATGATATACAATAGGATGCATGTAAAGCTAATGTTGTCCCATGTAAACTATCACAAAATTCACAATAAAACAATACAAATAAATTCCAAAGTAATATTGTAGACAGAATTCTAAGAAAATTATGTTGAAAGTTTTGTCTCAGTATAATTTTTTACAGAGTTTTAATGCATACTGTCACCAACTTTGCCTCACTGTTGTTATCTTCTGTAAATTTCAGTGTCAGCTTCATGGTATTATCCTTAATTCTACATATTAACTCTAATCTTTCTATCAGGTGGTCATAAGACAGTTCTAACTTCTGTCAGTCATTTATACTGGGCTATCTGAATTTCAGTGGAGCTCTGGTAGCCTAGTGGTTACGAATTGGGCTGCGGACCTTAAGATCAACAGTTCAAAACTACCAGTTGTTCTGTAGGAGAAAGATGAGGCTTTCTGCTCCTGGAAAGATTTACAGCCTCGGAAACCCTGAACAGGGTCGCTATGGGTCAGAATCAACTAGACAGTACCTAACAACAATAACAACAGCAACATCTGAATTTCAGGATTTCTGGTATGGTGCTTTGGATTAATAAGCTGGAATGAAAAGTTGGTTTGAACCACAAGGTTGGCAGTTCAAGCTCACCAGCCACTCCTGGGGAACCTACACGTGGGTCAGAACCGACTTGATGGCACTTAACAACAAGAACATCTGAATTTCATATTTAGTGTTCCCTTTTGCTGTTATTAACCAATGTCCAGAGGATCTGACTCATAGCGACTCCATGCATGATGGAATGAAGCCCTACCTCGTCCGGCACCATCTCCATGATTGGTTGTAGATTGGTTCTGTTCTGATCCTTAAAGTTTTAATTGGCTGATTGTCACAAGTTGATCCAATCAAAGCCTCTGCTTAAATCATGCCCAACAACTTTTCCTCAATCAAAGCAAGTTGCATGCTTGAGTTCAACATCAATGAGATGTGGAAGTATGCCTTGAACCACCAATGCCTTAAAGTTCTATACGAGCCAGCTCACGCAACCAGGGTTAAAAGTAGACAACGCAGCTTTAGAAATAAAACACAGGCACAAATTATAGCTTAAGGGAGAAAGCAGAACCCAGGGTCTTAAGGACCAAGAGCCCTGAGAGTAAGCTGGTCTCCGTTTTTATTCTTCATGTTCCCGGAACTTCCAAGAAAAGCATCTATGAAAATTACTTCTCAACGTAAAGGAATGTCTTACAGGGAGAGGCTTTCTGTAACCAAGATTGTTATCAACATTAACTGAATGCTTTGCTAAGGTCATGGCGTCTTTTCTGGTTATTATATTCCACATAAGCTTGCTGATACGTTATGTAGGTCATGGATTACTAGCGCTTGCCACTTCCTCACGCTGTTGCCCAGGTATGACTCTTTTGCTCAAGTGCTCTTTTCTCAGTGATCGCTAACAATGTTCCATTGTTACTGTTAAGGGCCATCAAGTTGGTTCTGACTTACAGCGACCCTGTGTAGGGTGTCCAAGGAGCAGTTTGGGTTTGAACTGCTGACCTTATAGTTAACAGTCTAGTGCTTATCCTACAGTGTCACATCCAGACTCCTCAATGTTTCATGTTGTTAAGTGCCTACAATTTGGTTCCTACTTATAGGTATACCCTGTTTAGGGTTTTTGAGAAGTGGCTGGGAAGCTTGAACAATTGACCTTGAGGTTCAAACCAGCCTTGTAGTCCAGCGCATTAACCCTCAGTGGCATGCCAGGACTGCATTTGTTGTTGTTGTTGTTAAGTGCCATCAAGTTGGTCACTCATAGCAGAACGAAACACTGCCCAATCCTGGACCAACCTCACTACTGCTGCCATGCTTGAGTCCATCAATGTTGTCACTTGACCAATCCATCTCATTGAGGGTCTTCCTCTTTATTTCTGACCCTCCACCTTACCAAATATGATGTCCTTCTCTAGCGACTGGCCCCTCCTGATAATATATCTGAAGTATGAGAGATGAACTTTGGCCACCTTGGCCTCCATGGAGTACTCTGGCTGCACTTCTTCCAAAGCTGATCTATTGGTTCTTTTGGCAGCCCACGGCACTTTCAATAGTGTCCCTAGCATAATAACTCATAGGGGTGCCGTATTATACACAGCATCGATTTGTTATTCTAGTCTCCCAAATTAGCTCTTTTCCTTGAGATGATTAGTACCACCCAGAACTTTTCTCTTGCAAATAGAAGTTATCAGAATCATCCTGGGTTTTTCTTCTTAGGCTTGTCATCATTTTCAGTCATCAATGCCTTTATAGTTAGAGCTTCGATCAATCTCCTCAGTTCTTCTATTTTTCTTGTTGTTGTTGTTAAGTGCCATCAAGTCAGTTCCAACCTGTAGCAACCCTGAACAGGGTTTTCAAGGCTGTAAATCTTTACAGGAGCAGAAAGCCTCATCTTTCTCCCACGGAGCAGCTGGTAGTTTCAAACTGCTGACCTTGCGGTTCGCAGCCCAATTCGTAACCACTACGCTACCAGAGCTCCTTTATTTTTATGTCATAGTTTAAGCTCCTATTATCATACACCTGAAAGAACCCAGCTAGTGTAGTGGATTTTGAGCTGGGCTTCTAAGTGTAAGGTCAGTTCTTTGAATCTAGCAGTCACTGCATGGGAGAAAGATGAGGTTTTCTGCTCCCATAAAGATTTATAGCCTCAGAAACCCTATACAGGTCGTTATGAGCAAGAACCAACTTGGTGGCTCACAATAACTAGCACCCACCTGAACCCTTGTACTAACCCCCAGCTCTTTTCTCACTTTCTGCCCTGTTAAGATGTTTTCACTGCTTAACATTGACACTCAAACGTTTCCAGGGACTTCTCTGATATACATCACAAACTAAAATTTCTCTGATAGCTATGATAGTTTGGATTACTGTTTCCAATTTTTACTCCCTAAAATAGAATAAACCTTTGCCAGGGAGGTTTTTAATGCATTTTCTAATTGTTGTTAAGTGCTGTCGAGTCGTTTCTTACCCATAGCGATCCTGCATAAGGTTTCCAAGGAGCAGCTTGTGAGCTTGAACCACTGACCTTGCAGTTCAAACAACTTTTTAGTCTGACTCATTAGCCCACAGTGCCACACCAGGACTCCATGTCTTCTAATGGTAGAGCGTAATTCCACAGGCCATTGATGTTGGACTCAAGCACGTGGCTTGCTTTTGTTGAGGGAAGTTGGCTGGCATGACTCAAGCAGAGGCTTTGCTTGAATGGCTTTTCCTCTCTGTATTCTATAATGAGAAGAACATCATGTCTCAGGCAACCCCTTTACTGTTATCTTGGGCCCCAGAGTGAAGACACTTCTTCAGGTTTAACCTGAAACGAATCCACAGCCTCAGTAGAGCTTCCTTGGCTGACTGAAAGACCCATGAGTGAGAAAAAGAAGAAAAAAATGAAATTATAAGTCCCTGGAATTTGGGAATTGTTTGTAAAACAGCATTTCAGGAATAACAAATAAATACAGTGGCTTTCAAGGTCTCTTCAAATGCTCTTTTACATTGCTAAAATGCTCCTATATATGAGTTTTTAATGATGATGAAGTTCTTGAAGTAACATGTCTCTCTCACTTTAGCCCCATTTCTCCTCATCTCCTCTCTTTCCTGAGCCTTTGTTTCCTCTGCAGTGTGTTCTCCTGTGATAATAGCATTATGATTTATTTGTCTTCAAAGTGCTTTGGTTATGTCTTTTATTTGACGCATCAGACTTTGTCTGGTATTGTTAGATATCTAGAGGCATCTATCATGTTACTTCCCTGTTTGTTTAGCTGTAACTGTCATATCCCAAGAGACCCTGGGTGGTGTATACAGTTAAAGTTCAGCAGTTAGATGAGAGCTTGGAGGTTCAAAAACACCTAGAGGTCTACTTCCAAAAAAACAGCTGTTGTAAACTCTATGGAGCATCATTCTACTCTGACATGGAATTGCCAAGAGTTGGAATTGACTTGATGGCAGTTGGTGACCGGTATCCTCACTTACTCACCATTTCCCTACTTAGAAGCACTGCAGTAGCCATATTGAATACTATGCATTTCCCCAACATAGTGTGACTACTATTGTTTCTGGGCCTTTAAACAGTCTGTTCCCTCTGTCTGAACCACTCTTTCCTCCTTTTCCCCCAGCATGCACTAGTAGCCACACATTTCCAATCTGTGTATTAGGCAATAAATTACAGATGCTTTTACTGATACTACATGGTTTGGGAGCAGAAAGCCTCATCTTTCTCCCATGGAACAGCTAGTAGTTTTGAACTTCTGACCTTGAGGTTAGCAGCCCTATTTGTAATCAGTACACTACCAGAGCTCCTTCTTAATCTCGATAGGCTACGGTATACTGCAAGCAAAAGTCAACATCGAGAGTGTCAGTGTGCAAACCAACATAAATGTATTTCTCATGCATCTAAGAGGTTTGATTGTAGCAAAGTGGGAAGCTCTGCTTTTCATGGTCCCTTAAGGATTTGGCTTTAGAGGAGCTCTGCCATCTTAGAACTACAGCATTTGGGCACATGAGCTTCTACCTCTCTTCTCACCATCCACAACCTCAGCTATACACAAGGGAGGCTAAGGGGACACATGGAATGCTTTTTGAACACTAGCTGTTTTTACCATGTGTTTTTTGGATATGCTTCTATGATTGTTCAGTGATTTTTCCTTTATCATACAGGTGTTGTGTTGTTAGCTATTGTTGAGTTGGCTCAACTCATGATAACCTCATGAATAATAAAGGAAAATGCCATGTGGTCCTGCACTATCCTCATGGTTGATTGCAAGTAGCACTGTTGTGATCCATAGGGTTATCATTGACTTATTTCCAGAAATCGATGGCCACATCTTTTTTGCTCACCCGTCTAAGTTTGGAACCCCACTGAAACTTTTTCAGTACCATAGTAACATATTATCCTCCAGGATAGGTTTGTGCTGACTGAACAAGAAGTGGATTGGCTGGGAATCAAACCCAGGTTTCCAGCATGGTGGTGGTGGTCGTTATGTGCCATGAGTTGGTTCCAACTCATAGTGACCCTTTACAGGGTTTCCAGGGCTATAACTCTTTACCGGAGCAGAAAGCCTCATCTTTCTCCCATGGAACAGCTGACCTTGAGGTTCGAACTGCTGACCTTGAGGTTCACAGTCCAATTCATGGAAGGCAAATATTCTACCATGGAACCACAACAACCTAGCACATAGTGTCACAATATGGTCTTGTCTTGTCTGTATCCACGGGAGCTTAGAGATACAAAAGACAGAGACCGTATTTGCCTTCTTGTCATCTATCCAGATGGGAATCCAGTGACTGACACAACTTGAGTGGTCTACAACTATCTGTTGAATAGATGCCTCTCTGCTGTCTGAGAGGTTTCTTTCCTCTTTAATAGAAAGAACCACATATTATCTCCCAAAAATGTCTGTTCAACATCGTCCAGGGAATAGACCATCGATATAAATCTGTGGCATTTTTTGAGTTCAAGAAATAATTTTTCAACAACTACTCATAGCAGCCAATCTTTTACAAGGAAATCTCTATAGCACATATTCAAGTACTTTTACTGTCATTCTGCATTGCACACTTGGACAATCTTTAACCGAGTTTCTTTTACACTGAATAATTATACTGGAAGAAAAAAAATTACCCTTTGTGATCTTTATGTAAACTCCTCCAGGCTTTTATTCAGGAGAATAACCTAGGAAATCTCTTTCCTTTTTGATGGGTTTTAGAGTAATGTGTTGTTCTTTTCCAAAAGCTTCAAGTGTCAGCTAGTGTTTGTTTACTCTAGATTGGTGGTTATGTATTGTGGAGTTGGTTCTGACTCATAGTGACCCTGTATAGGGTTTCTGAGGCTGTAAATCTGTATGGGAGCAGAAAGCTTTTTTCCCCCCTTGTTTGAAACTTTTTTAACTTCTCTGAACATTATTTATCTACAGCCATGTAACAGATTATCCCCAGATTTAAGCGTATTAAAAATAAACCAAGTTTTGGGTGATAGCAAAAACCAGGTGAGAAGGGAGGGGGATCTCATGCAGGAAGCACTCATAGAGGAACTCCAGAGTTCCAGATCTACCATAAGATCCAGGACGTCAGCTTCCCACACTTGCAAGTGAAAAAAATCATGATATTAAGGAAAATACTGCTAATTAGGAATCTGGAGATGGGACTCCCTTGGCAACTACCCTGCCCTGGCAGAGTTTAGAGGGACCAATTCAAACCAATTTGTGAAACGCCAGCATAAAAGGACTTAACCATCC
>NW_006408546.1:25956833-25957584 GCF_000296735.1 Chrysochloris asiatica | reverse complement strand
CCACCCCCTGCCAGAGGCTTCTAACTGCACACACACTGACGGTGTAGCATGGGATAGTTAACCATAGCTTCATTTCTGTTCCAAAGTGGTGATTTTTGTCTATGCATATATATTACTTCTGCTTTTGGTCCTTTTGATCACACATCTTTCCTGGAGGTGGGAGATTTTTCTCCCTACTCTACCCACAAGAGACAACAATCATGGTCAAATAGCCAAGCTATAAGCATACCCCATAATATTGCACCACTGAGACAAGAGTCAACAATACCAGCTAAACAGTACATGCGTAAAGGGAAGCCTATCTCCTGATCATATTCAACAGGGGACACCCAGTAAGCTTAACAACAAACAAAGAACATTCATTTAAGCTTAAAAACAACAACAACAACTCTCCCACACATAACTATCATGACAAACAAAAAACAACAAATGACATCGAAACATGTCCAAAAACAGAAGACAGTATCTGATGCAAATGAGCTGGAGACAGATAAGGGCTTTCTAGAGGATGAAGAGCAGGTTTTAGATATGCCTGAGAATCAATTTAGAAGAATGATATGGAAACAAATTCAAATGCTCTGAAAAGGGGTGGAGTAAAGCAAGGAAGAAGTTAGGAAAGTACTACCGGAACAATCAAATAAGATTGATATAGCATTGGAAACAATTCACAACTTGCAAAAAGATGTCCAGATGATCAGTAAAGAAATATTAGAAATGGACAATATGCTGAAAGATGAAATGAGCAGAATAG
>NW_006408546.1:25943551-25956348 GCF_000296735.1 Chrysochloris asiatica | reverse complement strand
CATTCTAGGATAAACAGAATCTGAGAGAATTTATCAAAACCAACCCAGTACTTCAAAACATCCTAAAGGGAGTTCATCCTAAAGGGACTGAAAACCATCAAGAACAGACAACAACCAAAGATTGACAGGTGTGGCAACACCACTTGGAACTCAGTCAACAGATAGCAGAGTCCTCAAGAGTCCCTAGCACCACATAGAGAAAGTATACAGGAAAAGTCAAAAGAATATTGCAGAAACATCCTAGAAACCTATATTAAACAAAAGTATCAAAATATGAAACTTTTGTTTTCCTACATAACCTCTATCTAGTTCTATACACCTCTGAAGGCTGTGTCTCATTCTCTCTAACCCTTCCCTGAAGAATTCTATTCTCTTTGATTGACACTATGTCAGAATGGCAATTTTGGCTTTAAATGTCAAATCACCTCCCATTCATTTAATTTTATCTTTTTAAAATGGGTCAAAAAGAAGTCTGAAGGGGCAAGATCAGGGCTCTAGGGTTGATGGGGTAAAGTTTCCCAAGAAAATTCTCATAACATAGCCCTTGGTACCCTCAAACCTTGTCGTGATGGGAAATAAATTTCCTTGGCAAAATTTTCCTGGCCTTTTCTTACTAATGCAATTTTCAAATTTCTGAAAACTTCTTATAATAAGTCCCTATAGTTGTTCTATATTCTTAGAGAATATTTTATTAAGATGGCCCTCTTGGGATCCCAAAATAACAGTCACCACAGTCTCTGACTTGACCTCTGAGCCTTGAATAGAACTGGTTAGCAGACTGCCTAGAATGCCACTGTTCTCATTGGACCTGTTACGTGAAGAGAACTTAATGAAACGAAAACAAATTTGTTACTGATAGAACTTGTCTTTAGTCATACACTGATCATAGGGAAATTTAAACATTTTGTTTAGAATAAACCTCTGATAGCGTAGTGGCTAAGAGTCAGGCTGCTAACCTCAAGGTCAGCAGTTTGAAACTACCAGACATCCCATGGGAGAATGATGAGGCTTTCTGCTTCCATAAAGAGTTCCAGCCTCAGAAACCTTATGCAGGGTCACTATGAATGGGAACTGACTCCACGGCATACCACCACCACCACAATGTATGAACTGCAACAGGAGTAACAATACTCTCAGACTTACCCTTGTACTGATACACATTTGTAGAGGGAAACAGCATAAACTTTGGAAGCAGATTGATCCTGGCCATGTTTCTGAATTTGGACTAGTTATTTAGCTTCTCTGTGTCGTAGTTTCTTCACTGTTAAACTAGGGATGGTACACAGATGCATAGACTAGAAAGTAGTTAGCATGGGCTGGGGGAGTGCAGAATGGGGAGTCATTGGTTAATGGATAACGAGTTTCTGTTTGGAGTAATGAAAAATTTTTGGAAACAGTAGTTGTCATGGTTACACAGCATGATTAATGCCACAGCCGTGTGCAGTTGCCAGGTTTACAGTATGTATAGTTTACTATAATGAAAGTACATAAAGTGGCAGTAAAGCAAGGATAAAATAAATCAATATTTGGAGCCAAATGTCTAAAAGTTTAGTGGTTATGAGTCCAGCTGCTAACTTCAAGGTCAGCAGTTTTAAACTATCAGCAGTTCCATGGGAGAAAGATGAGGCTTTCTGCTCCTGTAAAGGTTTATAGCCTCAGAAATCCTATGCAGGGTCACTGTGAATTGGAACTGACTCCATAGCACACCACCACCACCAGTATAACGCCTGGCACATAATATGCATCAGTCATAATAAGCATTAAAGGGCAGCAAAAAAGATGAAGACCCCCTCCCCCCAAAAAAAATGGTTTGACACAATGGCAGCAGCAGTGGACTCAAGCATAACAATTGTGAGAATGGTGCAAGCCCGGGCAATGTCTTGTTCTGTTGTGCTTAAGGTCGCTATGAGTCAGAATTGTCTCTCTCTGTCTCAGGCACACATGTCACCACCACCACCACCTGGGTTATAGATTACTGTGGCAGCATGTTGCAGGAATATTTGTCTGACATGAATTGTTGAGTTTCTAGAGTACATTTTCTTGGGAGATTTTCATTCTGCTTAGTCTATTGTGAGAAAAGAGAACTGCAAATCACTGTGTATTTTGTGAGAAACAACTCTTGTGGGCATGGTCCATTTTCAGTGAAGGGATTAGGGAAGTCTTGGGGTTAGCAGACTAGGATAACAAAAGGAGGTGAACTGGTTTAACTGGCTAGGAACTTTAAAATAAGAATACAACCATCAAGGAACTAGGGGAAGTCCATGGGGAAAGGGGGAAACTAACTTTAAATGAGAATGCTCCCAGTAAGGACTTTGGAAGGAGAATGTGACCTTGTGATACTCAGTGGAAGGAGAGCTGGAGGAAGGCTTTTTCAGAACAGGGCAATAAAACTGTTTGTGGGCCAGCCCTTTGGCACATCTACCAGTGTCTATTGGTTTGGACACCTGATTTTGCAAAATCGATGAAAGAAAACCTCACTGTTGCTAAAATGAGTACAGATTGGATTACTTGAGTGCTTGTTGGTATCGACAAGGTTTCTCACATATTGGAAGACCTTTCAATACAATGTGAGGATCAGCAGAAAGAGCTGTTTTATTTGCTTGTTTCAATTCCCTCATACTTATAATAAGAAATCAGACCTTGGTTTCTATAACTAAGCATGTTTGTCTAATAATTCCTGTGATTGAACTACTTTGTGTAGAGGTTTTCCTTGGCAAAGGAAGAGACAGAGGCTGGAATCTGAGAAGTGGGACTGAGCCAGGGGGGAAAAAAATGCCTCTCCTGACACTAGGCTCCTGGCTTAACCATCTTTCCACATGTACACAGTTGATTCTTCTTCACTCACCATGCAAAGAACTATCGTCACATGATGGATGACACAGTACAATTTATGTCTCCTTTTCCTTTCCCCTAGAGACGTGTGGTTTCACTTTGACATATTCAGGGGCTTGCTGCTTCTGGGTTGACATTTGTAATTACACACTGTGAGAATATAATGTGGGGAGCAACTTTAACTCTCCTTCCCATATTCAAAAAAGAAAAAAAAGTTTAACATGCTAATGTGTTCAGATGTAGAGATCCCCCTCCCAATCATGCTGCATTTGACTCCTTTTGTCTGTATAATAATCATGTTCTTTTGACTTGTAAAAATGAATATGAGATGCTTTGATATGTAATGCTTACCACTATTCTCCCTCCTCAGGTATTTTCTACTGATTTTATGTTGTCCACAGCATTCATAGTGCAGAGATCTACTCTGATGTAGTTAATATGTTCAGTGCTGCCTTAGTGAGGCTGGAGTGAATGGATGGTAGACATCTCCTATAGATGATAACCAGAGGAACTCTAGCAAATAATCCATCTCTCTGTGTATGTGAGGCAATATGATTACTTCATAACTGTGGGACAGGCCATTTTATCTTTCTAAAAATACATATGCTGCCATTGTCATCCTCATTAAGTTGTTTGGAAGCAGACAAGGGCATGTCATCTGTAATAGCTATAATTACTCCAATTAGGAAGATCACCAATATGCACTGTCAATGACTTTTCTCCATTGTTAACAATAAGAATTGCTTTATGAGAATATTTACTTGACATCTATACTAATCAAAACAAAATGAAATTTTGGATGAAAATTTTAGAACAAAAAGGTTAAGTGAGGCAAAAGGAAGCACTTTCAGAATCATTAAGTGCCTTCAAGTCAGTTCTGACTCATAGCAATCCTGTATAGGGTTTCCAAGGAATGTCTGGTGACTTTGAACTGCTGACTTGGTGGTTCAAATCAACCTTGTGGTTCAGTCCTTTATCCCACAGTGCCAACCAGAACTCTGAGTTGGAATTGGAATTGTGGTGGTGGTGGTTGTTAGGTGAAATTGAGTTGGTTCTGACTCACAGCAACTCTATACATAACAGAAGGAAACGCTGCCAGTCCTGAACCATCCTCACAATCTGTGCTACACCTGATCCCATTGTTGCTACTATCGTGTCAGTCCGTCTCTTTTTCAACAACCCTCCACTTCACTAAGGATTATGTTCTTCTCCAGGGACTGGTTCCGCCTAACGATATGTCCAATGTATGAGAAGCAAAGTCTTTCCATCCTGGTTTCTGAGGAGCATTCTGGTTGTATATCTTCCAACAAAGATTTATTTGTTCCTCCATGGTACATTTAATATTCTTCTCCAATACCATAACTCAAAAGCATCAGTTCTTCTATGTCTTCCTTATTAATTGTCCAACTCTGACATGCATATGAGGCGATTGAAAATAATATGGCCTGGGTCAGGTACACTTTAGTTCTTAAACTGACATCTTTGCTTTTGAAGATATTGTAATGAATGGTTATTATTTTTGCTACCCTGCATTAACTCTTTACCCTGTGTATTTTTGCATAATTCATCCCTTGGCTTTTTATAGGGGATGAAAAGTCTACACTCTGAGCTCATGTGATTTGATGTTCATCCTTCCTTTCTACTCCTGGGGTTGGCCCAGACTGGTTTAAACCATTGATTATATCCCAATCCTCTGACTGTAGTAGTTGGCTTGAGGTAGGAAGATGGCTTTAGTGTGGTCAATGAGCATCAGACAGACCCAAGACTTACAGTTCGGTATGGTGGGGAAGCAGTACTTGATCCCAGTTACTTAAGCAGCAGAGAGATGGTAAGGTCTGGATCTGTTGCAGCCATACTGAAGCCAGGAGGAGAATGCTCTGTGAGGAAGAGAGGCTCTCAGAGACAAAGAGAACACAATTTTTGAGAACATCCTCTGATAACTTCGGAAATTTCTGGTTCTTAAGTCAAGAAATTTCCCTTTTCTTAACAAAAGAATATTATTTTCTGTCGCTAACAAAGAAGACTTAGAATTGATCTGTACACCAAGGTGGCTGTTATTGTTGCTGTTATTAGATGTCAGTGAGTTGGTTTAGACTCATAGCCACCTTGCGCAGCAGAATGAAATACTGCCAGGTCTTGCACCATCCTCAACAGCATTTGAGTCCATTGCTGATGTTGTTGTATCATTTCATCTCTTTGGAAACCTTCTTCTTTTTCACTGACCCTTCACTTCATTCCATTCATGTCATTAAGGTCAACTCTACCTTGAGGAGACAGCTCTTCCCCAATTGTATTTAGATGTCTTCCAGTCTTAGGAGCTCATCTTCTGGCATGGTATCTGGCAACATTCTGTTGCTGTACATAAGACTTTCAGTGGCTAAGTATTCACAAGTCGTCAGTCTCTCCTTCACCGTGGTGACCCTGCTGGTATTTAAAATACCTGTGGTATAGCTTCCAGCATCACAGCAACATGCAAACCACCACAATATGACAAACTGACAGGCAAGTGGTGACCAAGAGGACTTATGCTAGTCTTTTGTATTGATGGGACCAACATCCCAGTGGACAGGCTTTCATCTGGTGATCAGGTGTGGCTTGTTTGGTTTGGACTAAATGGCATTTCACAGTTGTTTCTCTTGTAGTTTTTTCAACCTTCTTTGCTCCTACCGATTATTTAATTGTAGTGTTGGGTTCATTCTTCAAACATGTTTTGCCAGTTTATATTTTCTTTTTTGTTGTCATTGTGGGTAAAAGTAAGTTTTGGTCACTGATTACAAATGAAACATCCTGCTTATCTCAAAATATTATCTACACCACAATGAGAGGAAATTTCAATTCAACATCTTGTACCGTATTGTCTTTTTATCTTCTCTCCATATCCAAGTTTCCCTGCCAAATTTAATAATCGGCTTTGTGACTATATTATAAATCTCCTTTAATATTCTTTATTGTAATAAATTTTAATCTTATAGCTTCAGGATTCTTTCTCCTCCAGGGATAATGAGATTTCCTAGGTATTTAAAATTATTCACCTGCTTGACTAGTTTATTATCCATCATGCTGTATTTCTCCACTGCCTCCAAAGATCCATTGTTCTTTATAGATGTTGCCATATTCATATTCAGGCTTTTCATACTGTTATGTTTTAAACTCTGCAAGTTGTTTCTAGGGTTCAAATACTGCGGTGACATTGATGTAAAGATTTATAAACAATTCAGGACCATGTTTCAGTCTTTTATTTAATAATTTACCCCTCCTAGATTTATAGGAGTCCTGGTGTGTGGGCTAATGCACCAGACTGCAAAGTCGTATGAACTGAAAGGTTGGTGGTTCAAGCTCACCAGCTCCTCCTTGGAAACCCTGCAAAGGGACACAATGGGTTGGAATCAACTCAGTGGCACTTAACAGCAACAACGAATCTAGATTCATGTATACATACACACACACATGCACACACACAAACACACCTCCATCAGTCTAGCTTGACTACTGAAAAACAGATTCCATTGGAAAATGCTCACTACCTTAATCTTTTCTCCTTCTTCCTGGAAGCCGGAATGGCTCTTCCCTAACTTGCTGTAGAATGTAGAGCACATGAGGGGGCCAGATAGGAATTATAAATGCCTTTTTTATCCCCCATCCATCTGTCTCAGTGAAAATCAGAACTTAAATAAAACCAGAAAGAATCCTCTTCCTATCTATTTAAATACCCCTAGAAAAGGAAATGCAAAAAATCTTTCTTGGGACCCATCTCATGCCTTTAATATACTTTAATTTGCTGTTGTCTCCATTACCTCTCTACAATAATAAGAGCAATTTCTTGCCTTTAATTCTCTGACCCTAACTCTTTGTCCATCAAGTGCTCATATGAGCAATTGTAACTGCTCATATTCAAGTTCAGGCTGAAGCTGAAGAAAATTAAAACCAGCCACAGGAACCAAAATATGACCTTGAACACATTACACCTGAAATTAGAGATCATCTCAAGAAAAGATTTGATAAATTTCACAAATGACTGAAGACCAGAAGAGTTGTGGGATGATGACATCAAGAACATCATAAAGGAAGAAAGTAAAAAGGTCATTAAGAAGACAAGAAAGAAGGAAACGACCAAAATGAATGTCAGAAGAGACACTGAAACGTGCTCTCCAGCATAGAAATGCTAAAGCAAATGGAAGAGGTAACGAGCTAATGTAAAACTTCAAAGGGCAGCTAAAAAAAAAACAAAAAAAAACCCCAAAATCAAATATTATAATAAAATGTGCAATGACCTGGAGATAGAAACCTAAAATGAAGAGCATGCTTAGAACTTCTCATGTTGAGAGAACTGAAGTAAAAATTGAACTTTCAACTTGTAATATTGAAGGATTCAATGGGTAAAACCCATTGCCTTGTCTGTCAGTGTGTGGTGTGTGTGATACTGTGATTCTGGAAGCTATACCACAGGTACGTTAAATACCTGCAGCATCAACCACAGTGAACAGGTTTCAGTTGAGCTTCCAGGCAAAGACAGACTAGGAAGAAGGAGAGACAGATTACTTTTGAATATTTAGTCACTGAACACCTTATGAATAGCAGTGGAACAATGTCAGCACCAGGTTATTGAATGTTGAAACATGATGAAGAACACCAAAATATTGTCAGATATAGTACCAGAAAATGAGCCCCTGGAGTTGGAAGACACTCAAACTATGCCTTGGGAAGAACTGTCTCCACAAGGTAGAGTTGACCATGATGACACTAACAGAGCCTTTAAGGACCTTCATTTACTGATAGGGCACAACTCAAAATGAAGAGAAACAACTATAACATGCATTAATATGAATGAATCTAGGAAAATTGCAAATTGTCCAAAATGAAATGGGCAATCACACATGACAGAGAAAGAAAACAAAAATCCTTACCACTGGACCAATATACAACACCCATATATATGGAGAAAAGATTGAAGTTGTCAAAAACTCCATTTTACTCATATCAGCCATCAGCATTCATGGCAGCAGCAGTCAAGAAATCCAATGACATATTGCAACAGTCATATATGCTGCACAAGACCTCTTTAAAGCATTGAAGGGCCAAGATTTCAATTGGACAAAAGAACAAACCAAGCTGTGTTGGAAAAAGTAGAACTAGAATGCTCCTTGGAAGCCAGAATGACCAGACTTTGTCTCTCATAATTCGGACATATTATCAGGAGACACCAGTCCCTGGATACCATGTTTGATAAAGTGAACGGTTGGAGAAAAAGAGGAAGAAGACCCCCAACAAGATGGATTGGCACAGTAGCAGCAGCAGAGGGTACACAGGTAGCAATAATTGTGAGGATGGCGCAGGACTGGTCAGTGTTTTGTTCTGTCATGCATAGGGTCACCATGAGTCAGTACTGACTCAATGGCATCTAATAATAATGGCCAAAATATTGAGGGATGCAGAAAGCATCAAAGGAAGATAGAAGCAATACACAGAATCATTGTCATAAAAAAATATGGTCAATATTCAACCATTGCAAGAGGTAGCATATGATCAGGAGCCAGTGACACTGAAGGAAGAATTCCAAGGAGGATTGAAGGCATTGGCAAAGAAGAAAGCTCCAGGGACTGATGGAATATAAACTGAAATCTTTCAGCAAACTGAGGCAGCATTGGAGGTATTCACTCAACTATGTCAAGAAATTTGAAAGGCAATTACTTGAACAACAGATAGGTAGAGATCCATAATTCTGCCCATTCCAAAGACAGGTGACCAAACAGAATGCAGAACTTATTGGACAGTATCATTGACACTGCATACAAGTAAACTTTTGCCAAAGATAATTTAGAAATGGTTGCAATAGTGTACATTGACAGAGAAGTTTCAGATTTTCAAGTAGGAATCAGAAGAGGATGTGGAATGAGGGATGTCATTGCTCATGTCAGATCAATATTGTCTAACAGCAGAGAATACCAGAAAGATATTTACCTGTGCCTAATGACTATGCAAAGGCTTTCGATTGTGTTGATCATGACAAGCTATGGACAATATTGTGGAAGAAAGTATTCTGAAACAGTTAATTGTGCTTATGAGGAACTGGTACATAGACCAAGAGGCAGTTGTTTGACTAGAACAAGGAAAAACTGTGAATGGTTTAAAATTAGGAAGGTGTTCATAAGAGTTGTCTTCTTTCACCATACTTAATTCAATCGGTATGCTGAGCACACAATCTGAGAAGCTGGGTTGTATGAATAAAAATGAGGTATCAGGATTGAAGGAAGGCTCATTAACAACATGTGATATGCAGATGATACAACCTTGCTTACTGAGAGTGAAGAGGACTTTTAAAAAAGTACTTACTGATGAAAATCCAAGACCACAGACTTTGTTATGTGTTGCACCTCAATGTAAAGAAAACAAAAATCTTCATCAGTGAACAAATAAATAACATCAAGACAAATGGAGAAAGGATTGAAATTGTCACTGATTTCATTTTGCTCAGATCAACCATCAACAGTTATGGAAGCAGCAGTCAAATAATAATAATAAACAATGTGTTGCGTTAGTCAAATCTGCTGCACAAGACCTCTTTAAAATATTCAAGAGCAAAGATACAGTTTGAGAACTACAGTGCACCTGACCCAAGCTATAGTAATTTCAAAAACCTCATAAACATGAGAAAGTTGGACAAATGAGTCAAGAAGACCATAGAATAATTTTATATTTGTGTTACTGTGTTGGAGGAGAATATTGAAAGTGCCCTGCATGGCTAAAAGAACCAACAAATCTGTGTTGGAAAAAGTACAACCAGAATGCACCAAAGAAGTCAGGATAGCCAGACTTGGAGTTTCACACATGTTGTCAGGAGGGACCAATCCCTGGAGAGAGATACCATGATTGGTAAAGTGGAGGGTCATCGAAAAAGAGGAAGTCCAACAAGATGGATTGGCATAGTGGCATTGGCAATGGGCTTAAGCATAACAACAGTTGTGAGGTTGGCGCAGGACCAGGGAGTGTTGTGTTCTGTTCTTGATGGCTCCTAACAACAACAACTTTTCTATCCATTTCTCAGTTTTTCCACTGACTCCACTTCTTTAGTCTGCCTCTAACACACCAAGCAACTTTTGCAGCCTTGACTACTGTCTTGAGGAGGACAGTACCCCGCATCTCTAAGTGAAAATTGAATATTGTTTCAAGGGTATTTCACAGGTACCCCATTGTGTTCAATATGGTCTGAGAGAATTCATTAGTGATCTACTATCTTTGCCCTTTAAGGAGCTCTGGTAGCGTAGTGATTACGAATCGGGCTGCGAACCTTAAGGTCAGCAGTTCGAAACTACCAGCCGCTCCACGGGAGAAAGATGAGGCTTTCTACTCCCGCAAAGATTTACACCCTCGGAAACCCTGTTCAGGGTCGCTATGGGTCGGAACCGACTCGACGGCACTTAACAACAACAACAATCCTTGCCCTTTAATGATAAGCTTGTCTACCTGTTTTCCTTGCTTCAGTAAATTGTCTTTGTGTTCAACTACTTCTTCAGGATGGTTGGTCCCTTTACCATCTACACTTCCTCACACCACCAATTGTAACATGCCCTATTCATTCCTCAAATATGTCTCCTAGCTGTCCCAACCTTTCTCTTAATTCTGTGAAAGATGCTCTAATGACTGTTTAAATGGCCCTGTTGCCTTGAAGTATTTGCTCCTCCACTTCATTCTCCAACTTATGATCAGAATGATCTGCCTAAAACACACAACAGCTAATGTTTGTTACTTACTCAAAATGGATCGATAACTCTCCACAGCCATAGACTAAAATCCACCTTCCCAGCCTCACATGCATGGCCCTGTATGTTCCAGCTCCACGCTTAGGTGGTACACATTCCACATGTCAGGGGTCTGACCTACACTGCCGTAAATATGGCTTAGTTGTTAAGAGTCCAGGCTTGACATCACACGGCCCCAAGTTCAGATTCTGTCTCTGACACTTACTAATCATGTTACATGGATAAACCTCATAGGTTTGCAGAGTGTAAATTTGCAATGGGGATATTACCTAGCTTCAGGAGTGGTTGTAAGGATCGAACTGGATGATGCCTATAAAAGCAGTAGCACAAGGTCTGATGCCTGTTGAGGTTGCGCTCGATGCACTGACATTGTTGTCAAACCCAGCAGCTGCTCCTCAGAAACCTGTACAGGATTGCTATGCACTGGAATCCACTGCACTTAACAAACACAGCAACATTACCATGACTGCTGCTGCGCAACATCAGAATGTGGAGTCTGTCTGCCATCTCCATTTATTTCTTTATTATAGTGTGACCATGGACAAGATACTTCACTGCTCTTTGCCTCAGTTTAATTATCTGTGAAATGGAGAACATAACAATAACTGCTTTATGGAGTTGTTGGGAGAAAAAATTTGTCCATTGTAGGGAAGTTTCTGAAACATGATCAAATGCTATTAAAATGTTATATCTTTGTTATGGATTAAATTGTTGTTTTTTTGTTAGGTGACTTGAGTTGCTTCCGACTCAGGGATGTTATGCACAATAGAATGATGCACTGCCTGGTCCTTTGCCAACCTCACAATTGTTGTGCTTAAGCACATTTCTGCTCCCACTGTGCCATTCCATCTCCATGGGGGTCTTCCTCCTTTTCCCCAAACCTTGCACTTTACCAAGCATGCATTCATTCACCAGTGACTGGTTCCTCCTGATAATATGTTTGAAGTATAAGAGACAAAGTCTGGCCATCCTGGCTTCTAAGGAGCATTCTGGCTGTGCTTCATCAAACACAGATTTATTTGTTCTTCTGGAAGTCCAGGATACTTTCAATATCCTCCTCCAACACCGTAACATCAATTCTTCTACGGTCTTCCTTATTCACTGCCTGAGGTTGTCAAAAATACCATGACTTGCATCAGATACCCCTTAGTCCTCAAAGTGTCATCTTTGCTCTTGAACACTTTAAAGAGGTCTTGTGGAGCAGATTTGCCTAATGCAATAATCCATTTTTTGATTGCTGTTTCCATGTGTGTTGATAGTGGATCTAAGCAAAACGAAGCCTTTGACAACTTCAATCTTTTCTCCATTTATCATGATTAAATTGAATCCTGCCAAAATACAAGGGAGTTTCAAAAAATTCACGGAAAAATTCCATCATTAACTTTCTGAAAACCTGAAGTAGAGTTCTGGTATGGCACTTCAGGAAAATGTGCTGAGTACAAAGTCAGTTTGAACCACAAGATCTGCAGTTCGAGCCCATCAGCCATTCCTCAGAAACCCTATGAAGAGTCATTATGAGTCAGAACCAACTGATGGCACTTAATAATGAAAGTATGTGTTCAGGAGTCCTGCTGTGAGACTTTAGGATAAACACTGGACCACAAGGTCAGTTTGAACTGAAAAGTCTGTCTTTCAAACTCATCAGCCATTCTCTGGAAACCAGGTTGCTAGGAGTTGGAACTGACCAATGGGCGCTTCAAAACTACAATGTATGTGTTCAAATCCTAAACTCTGTGCACTCTTGCTGGCAAATGGGATTTTTTTGTTATGTTAGTTAAATTGCACCAGCATAAGCAGAGTGGGTTAGAAATTCATTCCTATTTGAGTTATAAAAACAGCAGATTAGACATAGAGACACAACATGTATGGGAATGAAAGATGCCTTATAAGAATGAATTATATGCTAAGGAAGCAAGGAACACTGGAGACTACAAAAAAGAAAAGAATTGACCCTGATTTCGACTTAGCCTCTAGGTGGTGGTGGTGTATGGTGGAGCCTATTCCAAAGCATAGCAAGCACCCTATACAGGATTTCCCAGACTGTCAATCTGTAAAGCAGTGGTTCATATGCAAATTCAGGATGAAGCTGAAGAAAATGGAAACAAGTCCATGAGAGCCAAACTATGACCTTGAATATATTGTTGTTGTTGTTGTTATGTGCTGTGGAGTCGGTTCCGACTCATAGCAACCCTGCACAGGGTTTCCCAG
>NW_006408546.1:25941123-25942606 GCF_000296735.1 Chrysochloris asiatica | reverse complement strand
AGGTGATTTCAGAAGAAGACATGGAATGAAGGATATCATTACTGACATTAGATGGATCTTGGCTGAAAGCAGAGAATATAAGCACGATGTTTACCTGTGCTTTATTGACTATGCAAAGGCTTTTGATTGTGTGGATTCTGACCAGCTATGGACAGCATTGCAAAGTATGAGTATTTCAGAACACTTAATTGTACTCATGAGGAACCTGTACATACACCAACAGGCAGTTGTTTGAATAGAGGAAGGGAAAGGAACACCGATTGGCTTAAAATTAGGAAAGGTGTGCATCAGGGTTGTATTCTTTCACCATATTTATTTAATCTATATGTTGAGAAAATAATCCAAGAAGCTGGATTATATGAAGAAGAACATGGTATCAGGATTGGAGGAAGACTTGTTAACAACCTGAGATATGAAGATGATGCAACCTTGCTTCCTGAAAGCAAAGACATTTGAAAACAGTGATGAAGATCAAAGACCACAGCCTTTGGTATGGATTGCCTCTCAATGTAAAGAAAGCAAAAATTATTACCACTGGACCAATAAACAACACTCATGTAAATGGAGAAAAGATTGAAGTTGTCAAAGACTTCAGTTTGCTCAGATCAACCATCAACATTCATGGCAAGCAGCAGTCAGGAAATCAAATGATGTATCACATTAGGCAAGTCTGCTGTACAAGACCTCTTTATAGTGTTGTCAGTTTGAGGACTAAGGTGTTCCTGACCCAAGCCATGATATTTTTGATCACCTCATATGCACGTGAAAGTTGGACAGTGAATAAGGAAGGCCGTAAAAGAATTGATGCATTTGCATTATGGCGTTGGAGGGGAATATTGAAAGTACCATGGACTGCCAAAAGAACAAACAGATCTGTGTTGGCAGAAGTATAGACAGAGTGCTCCTTGGAGGCCAGGATGGCCAGACTTTGTGTCTCATATTTCTTACATACTATCAGAAGGGACTGGCCCCTGGAGAGGATATCATGTTTGGTAAAGTAAAGGGTCAGTGAAAAAGAGGAAGACTCCCCCCCCCACCCCAATGAGATGATTGGCACAGTGGTGACAGCAATGGACTCAGGCGTAGCAATGATTGTGAGGTTGGTGCAGGACTGGGAATGTGCATAGGGTTGCTATGAGTAGGTACTGACTCACTGGTACCTAACAGCAACACAGATCTTTCCAGGAGCAGAAAGCCACATCTTTCTCCTAGGCAACATCTGGTAGTTTCGAACTGCTGACCTTGAGGTTAGCAGCCCGACTCATTACCACTACACGACCAAAGCTCCTTTTTTGCCTCTAGAGTAGTGATAAGATACCTGTTCTTCAAAGCTCCTAATTTGTGATATTTCTGTTGAAGCATTATGAGGTAACTACCGTAAAATCTGCATTGGCAAAGTGGCAGCATCAATGGGCTCAGTACTGTGGCAACAGTAGTGAGGTTGGCCCACGACCGGGCAGTGTTTCGTTCTGTTGTGCGTAGG
>NW_006408546.1:25832662-25940093 GCF_000296735.1 Chrysochloris asiatica | reverse complement strand
TTCTTGGATCCAGGAGTCCTCTCCAGTCTTCAGTTTCTCTTTCTTGATTTTTTTTTTAGGTTTCTTTGTGCCATAGGTCCATTTTCCAGTCTGTGACATCTTGTCAGAATAGCATTTTAGATCAACAATATGAAGCTGGTACATTTAAAAAGAAAACCTATTGTGTTTAAAATAGTTAACAAAAACATTTGTGATGCAGTAATGTATGTTCTTTACAATGGAGCCATTGAATAAGATCTAACAATTTACTTAATTACTATGATTCCAAAGAAATGATGAAAATAAATAATTTAGTTATCTGCAATATTAGTCACATGACATGGAAAACTAGCTGTGATTTCCTTTGGTGACAAAGTCACAGTTTCTCTCAGTACAGTTGTGTGTGTAACCTATTTTAATAATGGATGAAAATGTTACATGTCAGGTAGAAGTCAATAAAAATAAAGACGTCATTTTCATTCTGTCTAAGTTCATAGACTTCAGTTTGGATCCATAGACTCCAAGATAAGCTTTCCTTATCCAGACCCTGTTTATATTTTACGGCTTAGCTGAGGTAAGACTTCTCAAAGAAGTGTTCTCTAATCCTACCATGTTGGAATGACCATATATTTTCTATCCATTTTTAAAAGACCCCTGGATGGTGTGAACACTTTGCACTTGACTATTATATTAACCTAAAGGTTGGAGATTCAAACCTGGTCAATGCTGCAGAAGAAAAATCTGGAGATTGCTTCTATAAAGAATTGTTGTTAAATGCCACCGAGTGAGTTCCGACTCATAGTGACTCACCCTGCATAGAGTTTCCGAACAGAGGCAGCCAAGAAAATCCTGTGGTGCGCAGTCTGCTCTGTAATATGGGATGGTCATAAGCCAGAATTGACATGATGGCAATTCATTATTGTTTTAGTTTTTGGTGACTGTTGTTTATCCATTCATCCCATTATGTATTTTGTTTGTTAGATTGAAAACCCATTTGTTTTTGTTCTGCCTGCTACTATTAACTAAGTGCACCTGTTGCTCCCCATCAAGAGTGTTGGACCCACGAGTATCCTTACAATGTGCCTGCTGCCTGTGAATGGGGAGGCAATGGTGGGTAGAAATGCAAGAATGTGCTGGGTAGTCACTACGTATCTCTATTCCCCTGACTGCCCATTGCCACATGAAGTACAGCACTGGTGAGATTGTAGCTCATTTAGTTTAAGTGTTGTTTACAATGCCAATTGGACTGACAAATCGTCCCTCCAAAAGGCAGCTTCTAATTTCATATGCAGTGTCTATTCAGGGGCAGTTTATATGATATGCCTTTTGAATTTAGGCAAATATCCTAAATTTTAGGTCAGTTATTCTGACAACAATGATTTCTGCATTATGCAGTGCATAAGTCAACAGAGAAAATCAGTTTTCCGAGCTTCCTGCCTGTTACAGGAATATACTTTTTTTTTTTTTTTTAAATAATGTTTTATTGTGATTTATGTGATAGTTTTACAATTTTTTTTTTTTTTTTAAATAATGTTTTATTGTGATTTATGTGATAGTTTTACATGGAAGAACATTAGTTTTATATTCATCCTATTGTATATTGTTTCACTGCCATGGTTACAATTCCCTCCATGCATCATCAACCAACCAAAGGGTATACACTGCAAGCCTGCCCTCTGGTTGTCAGCACACAGCCCCTCTCCCTCTCTGGATCTTAAGTCCCCAGTTGCTCCATCTCTCCACATCATCATCTTTGCCTCCATCTCAGGCATCTCTGCTTCTCTGGGTAGGGTCCCGCTCTCCGCTCTTCTCCCTTGATGGTCCCAGGGAATCTCTGCTCCTAGACTGCAAAGTTAATCACTCCACTGCTTGCTACAAAATATCTACCTTTACATTTCCAACCCTCACAGTCAGTCCTGATAACAATTATTCACTGTTATATCACAAGAGACCTATCTGCATTTCATTTCATCAGCAGAGCATACATTTTCATGGTGAACTTGAAGTGCAAATGATGTGGCTTGTACCTTTGTGTGCACCTGGCCATCTTTAGAACTCTGAGAAACACAGAAGGTGAGACGGGCAAAGGGAAAGAAAAAAGAAAGGGGATAGGGGGAGGGAAGGTTTTACTGCCTATGTGCTTCTAAGATAATGCACTGGACCACATGATCAGTTTGAACTGCAAGATCAATAGCTCAAACCCACCAGCTGCTCCTTGGAAACCCTATACAGGGTCTTCATGAGTCAGAACTGACTCAAAGGCACTTTACAATAACAACATCCTGGTACCCAGAACTGAGAAGATGCTACTTTTTTTTTTTGACTCTGTTCTATTATTTTTAGAGGAAAAGATGCAAGTATACAGTATCAAAAGAGCAAGAACTAGTGTCAGATGTTCAAAACTTGCTTTGCTCTGCCTGGTTCTAGCAGTAATTAAAGCAAAGTACCTCAGCCTTGGAATGATTATCATTTTGGGCTGGATAATTCTGTTTTTGAGGAATCTTTGGGTGCTGCAATTGATTAAGTGTTCTACTAACCACCTTGGAAGGAAGGTTTGGTGATCTAATTTTGAAAGTCACAGGCTTGAAAACCTTATAGAGTACTTCTACTCTGTACATATGAGGTTACCATGAGTCAGAACCAACTCAAAGGCAGTTATTGTTTTTTGTTTGATTCCTGTGTATTATAGGCTATTTAGCAATAGTTTGGGCTTATGACCAATAGATGCTAGTAGTCCTCATTCCTAAATTGTAGCAACTACATCTTCACACTTTCATATGTCCCCTAGGGTGAAAATATTCCCTGTCCCTAGTTAATAGTCAATGACTTAGAGGCTAATGAACATTTATTGTGTGTCAGGCTCAATATTCTTTATGCACATTGTTGTTGTTAAGTGCCATTGAGTCTGTTTCTACCCATAGCGACCCTGTCTAGGGTTTCCGAGGAGCGACTGATGAGCTTGAACTGCTGACCATGCAGTTCAAAGTGATGTTGTAGTCCAGCGAACTAACCCACAGTGCCACGCCAGGACTCCTTTATACACATTACCCAACTTGATATTGACACAGTCCCATAAAGTAAATGGTATTATTATTTCCAAAGGAGCTCTGGTAGCATAGTGGTTACGAATCAGGCTGCAAACAAGAAGGTCGGCAGTTTGAAACTACCAGCTGTTCCACAGGAGAAAGATGAGGCTCTCTGTGCCCGTAAAGATTTACAGCCTCGGGAACCATGTATAGGGTCGCTATGAGTTGTAACTGACTCCACGGCACTTAACAACAACAACATTATTATTTCCAGAAGACATTTGAAAGACAACGTGGTAAAGCATAGAACCTAAGACAGCAAACTAATGGATGCAAAGATGCAGTCAATACATCATGTAGTCTAGGGTTTCAGAGTAGGGCTAGAACATCTGACAGTGGTACCATTGGACCACCTTCTGTGTTCCTAATAGACATGATCTATCAATTGCAGACATTTATCCCAGAATCAAAACACTTCTCCAGGTGGATATCAGCAGAGACTGAAATTGGCAAATGAGATCAAGTTTATTTAGATTGGTTTAGGTCTTCTCTAAAAATCAGTCCTTCAGGAGACTATAGGCTTTCATGGGCAGGATCTGATTATCTCTGCAGACTAACACATAACATGGACCCTCAGCACATGTTTGTGGAGTAAACGTGTGGCACCTGAAATCTCAACACTATGGGTCATGGTTTGAGAGGCAGCCTTGCTGTTTCTTTATCTTCTTCTACACTGTGGAGCCTGCTGTGTTGTTGTTAAGTGTCGACTAGTCCATTCTCACTCATAGCATCCCTGAGCAGGGTTTCTAAGGAGTGGCGGGTGGATTAGAACCACTGAGTTTGTGGTTAACAGTCCAGTATTTATTCTACAGCATCCCACCAATATTATTGGAAGCAGAACCATGAACCATTAGAACAAAAACTTTGGAGATTAACAATTTTATTTTGCACATGAAGAAAATGAGGCACAGAGGGGAGAATAATCTTTTTCAACATCAATTATGGGCCAAGGCTAGTGAGAAAATAATCTCTGGAAAACATGTTCCGGGTCAACCTTTAGCAGCTTAACAGTGGGTGCTACCAAGGGATGCCAGGTACAGAATGTTGTTCTTGGTAAGTGCCGTAGAGTTTGTCCTGACCCACCATGACCCTGTATATGGTTTCAAAGGATTGGCTGGTGAGCTTGAACCACCGACCTTATGGTTCAAACAGACTTGGCAGCACAGCGCATTAGCCCACAGCGCCACACCAGGAACTCATTACATAAAGTGTCTGTGAGTGAATGAACCAACTATGAAATATTGTAATTACTCTGAGGAGTTAGTTCATAGGAAGTACTAAGGAGGCATAGATTTGCATCTCTCTAATGGCTAGTGATCGTGAACATTTCTTCATATGTTTGTTGGCTGCCCGGATCTCTTCATTGGTGAAGTGTCTGTTCATGTCCTGTGCCCACTTTTTAATTGGGTTATTTGTCTTTTTCTTGTAGAGATGTAATAATTTCCTATATATTTTAGAAATGAGTCCCTTGTCTGATATGTCATTGCAAAAGATTTTTAAGGAGGCATAGAAACAAATCAAAGTTGACAGAAGCTAGAAGCTTCTCAGAAGATATGAAGTTTGATCTGCCTTTTAAATAATGAACATGGAGGTGGTTAAGGAGTGCTGGTGTGGTGCTATGGGTTAGTGCATTGGACTGCAAAGTCAGTTTGAACTGCAAGGTTGGCAGTTCAAGTTCACCAGGTGCTTCTTGGAAACCTTATACAAGGTCACTGTGGGTCAGAACCAACTTGATGGCACTTAACAACAATAACATGGGCAAGGGTGGTGGAGTAAGGATCTCAGAAAATGTGTTTCTCCATGTTGTTGCTGTTAAGTGTGGTAAAGTCAGGGCACTGTATAGGATTATTGTTGTAGGTGCCGTTGAGTTGGTGCTGATTCACAGTGTCCCTATAGACAATAGAATGAACACTGCCTAGTCCTGTGCCTTCCTCACAGTTGCTCCTATGCTTGAGCCCATGTAGAGGGCTACCAAGCAGAAAGCCTTATCTTTCTTCCACAGAGCAGCTGGCGGCCTTGAACTGCGGACATTGTGGTTTGCAGTCCAGTGCTTATCATAGGGAGCCACCATGCTCTCATGCTTCTCCAAAAGGTACTGAAAACACTGGGGGGGGAAATGGTCAGAATCAAAATTTCAGAGTACTAGAAATTAACCAAGTACTGCAACAATCTGGTAAGCATTTTTTCAAGAAAGGTGGTTGAATCTCAGAACAGTAAGAAGTTTGTGGAGCACTGTGTAATACCTGGACAACAACATGAAGGATTTGTCCTTTATTCTCAGAGGAAAAGAAGATGATGAAGATTTTCTTTCTTTCTTTTTAAAGATAATACGTACAGCACAGAGACTAAAGACAAGCCCCAGACATGCTCAGAATCCAGTGGGGACACTTCTATCTGCAAATAGGTTGTTTGCTCCATTCTGGAAGAAGATAACTGTATAATTAATTCACTGTGTTGTTTTGCTTGCTGTTTTTAGGTACCATTGAGTCACTTCTAATTCATAGAGACTCTGTATACAACAGAAGGAGCTCTGGTAGCGTAGTGGTTACGAATCGGGCTGTGAACCATAAGGTCAGCAGTTCGAAACTACCAGCTGCTCCGCGGGAGAAAGATAAGGCTTTCTGCTCCCGTAAAGATTTACACCCTCGGAAACCCTGTTACAGGGTCGATATGGGTCGGAACCGACTCGATGGCACTTAACAACAACAACAACTGTATACAACAGAATGAAACAGTTCCTGGCTCTATACCATTCTCACAATTGTTGTTACACTTGAGCCCATTGCTGTTGGCACTATGTCAATCCATCTCATTGGGGGGGGTGTCTTCCTCTTTTGCAGTGACACCCCAGTTTACCAAGCTTGATATCCTTTTCATAATTCACTTTGTTGTTGTTGTTAAGTGCCATTGAGTCAGTTCCAACACATAGCAACCCTGTATAGGGTTTCCATGGAGAGGCTGGTAAGCTTGAACCACCGACTTTGCGGTTCAAACTGACTTTGCAGTCCAGCGTATTAGCCCACAATGCCACACCAGAATTCATGTTAGTTGTTGCTAATTCCTTCAGTAGTTGGCAGTGTGCTAAGCATTAGCCAGCATTAGGTACTATTTTCTGACTCAGTAAATAGCTTGACCTTTACTAACAGTTAACATCTGACACCTTTAGGGACTTACTTTGCTGACCATTCAAGAGAGGATAGTATGAAATGCTTTCAACAGTTTCTCTAACAGCTCAGCCTTGTTTATTTGTATGGAACTTGCACTAGGACAGGAGAAGAAGTCAAACCCTTTGCCACTATGTGAGTTCCAGGACAGAATGGAGGAGGGGTGTATCATCTCAGTTCCCAGTATGGCTAGGATTTCAGGAAGAAGCCTCTCTGTACTTCAGTGACATAAAGAAGTTTATCTTGATTGTTGTTGTTGTGTGGCTAAGTGCCATCAAGTCAGTGCTGACTCATAGGAACTGTATACAATAGGGTTTCCAAGGAGCAGCTGCTGGGTTTGAACCACCGACTTTGTGGTTAGAAGTCCAGTGCTTATCCTACAGCACCACATCAGGAGCCTTGTTGTTAGTTGTTGTCAAATACAGCCTTATGTACGTTGTTTTGGTTATGTGCCATGGAGTCGGTTCTGATTCATAGCAACCCTGTATAGGGTTTCCGAGACTGTAAACCTTTATGGGAGCAGAAAGCCTCATCTTTCTCCTGCGGAACAGCTGGTAGTTCCAAACTGCTGACCATGAGATTAGCAACCTGATTCGTAATCATGACGCTACCAGAGCTCCTTATGTATAAGGAACAAAACTGCCTGATTGTGTACTATCGTCACGATTATAATAAGTTTGAGTCCATTAGTATATTTTTGAGCTATATTTTGAGTGTCTTGTAACCCAGGGGATCTATCTTCCAGCACGATATCACACCATTGTCCTGTTGTGACCTGCAGGATTTTATTTTTCCTTGTGTGGAAGCTTCACAGAAACCTGCCCACCATGGGTGACCCTGCTAGTATTTGAAATACCAGTAGTGTAGCTTTCCAGCCTCACAGCAACAACACACAAGCCACCATGGAACGACAAACTGTCAGATGGATGATGGTGTTTAACTCCAAGTTTCAGCAGTTTTAGTGTCCTGATAACCTCTGAGTTGCATGAAGTGACCATGGGGACCCTACACAGCTCTCTGACTCATCTGATTCACCTCTTTGCATCTTTGGTTCTATTGATCTCTTCTCATCTCACACCCAAGCTATAGCTGATGGGCATATTGAAAAGAAAGAGAAAACTCCCCAGTCACAAGAGAAAGTTTGAAGTGTGCGTTGTTTCATGTTTTGCATACTTCTTTTCTCTTTCATTTGTACAGATCATTGAATATTCCTGACTCCACCGTAATGAAGCCAACCTTCTCTACCAATTAGGCCTGATTCTTGACACTCTGGCTCTAGTGGCTGGTCAACTTGCTTCTCATGCCCTGAATTGGCACTGCTTGAGTTAGTTGAATATTCAGCGAAGAGAAGTTCGATGTCTGTAGATTACCCAGGACAAATAGCCATGCCATCAAATTCACAGAGCAACTGAAAGGAAGTGTTTTGAGAAAGTAGTAGGTAATTGTTTCTGGAAGAGGTTACAACTTGATGTAGACAAAAAAGGAAAAGCTTTGAGGATAATAAATTGCTCTGATGACAACATTGCTAAAAACCTATCTGTCCTCTGAGCATCTCCTTGGGCAATATGCCTGCTACAGAAGTGTTGATTCAACGCCTAAGAAAGCAGTTTGCAAGGTAAGCAGACTATCTAATAAACAGTACTAAAGGCAGGAAGAAATTTTGCAAAGCGAGTTGTATCACATTTTGTGGTTGATGTTGCTTGTGTTCCTTCTATTGATTGACATGGATGGCACTCAATTAAAATGACACCTTCTTCAAGTCATACTCCGTAAGGTGCTATGGAAAATGAACTTAGAGTTGAGTTCATGGGCTGCTAACCTCGTGAATCATGGCTCCACAGTTGGTGTCATAATCTGCCTCTGCCATCTTGAAATTTGTCAGATATTTTGGACCAGGATCTCTGCATTTTTATGTTCATTATTAAGTGCTGTGGAGTTGATTCTGACTCATAGTGACCCTGTATAGGGTTTCTGAGGCTTTTAAATCTTTGCAGGAGCAGGAAGCCTCAACTTTCTTCTGTTTATTTTCATAGAGTCCTGCAAAGGAGCTCTGGTAGTGTAGTGGTTATGAATCGGGCTGCTAACCTTAAGGTCAGCAGTTCGAAACTACCAGCTGTTCCGCGCGAGAAAGATGAGGCTTTCTGCTCTCGTAAAGATTTACAGCCTCGAAAACCCTGTACAGGGTTGCTATGAGTCAGAACTGACTGCACGGCACATAAACACCACCACCACCTGCAAATTATGCAACTGATCCTGTCCAGAGGCTAAAACTACTGCCATTGAGTCACTTCAGACTCAGCGACCCTATAGTGACCTTATAGGACAGAATAGAACTGCCCCATGGGGTTTCAATGACTGTAATCCTTTTTGGGAGCAGACTGTCCCAACATTGTCATGTAGACCAGTTGATAGATAGGTTTTTCCCACCTCAAGGAGTTACTGCATTGTGTTCTAGTATTATACTGCAACAATAATGTAAGAACTTGCTTAAGAGGCAGCATAGGGTGAACTCTAAGGAGAGAAATTAAATACTTATATTGTTAAGGTGATTTCCGGATTGGTTTTCAGAAGTAGATCACCCAGCCTTTATACTGAGGCACATCTGAGTGGATTTGAATCTTTAGCCTTTGGCTAGCAGCTGAGTGCATCAATTGTTTGGAGCACCCAGAGCCTCCAGCATCTGGAACTCTCTCTCCTGCCTTACAAACCAATGAGAAAAAAGACTTCTGCTGAGTTCTAGATATGCTTCAGGTCTCCAGTTGCTAGGACTCTGAAGAACAGTTGGTTGAGTTATAACATTGCTCAGTGGAATATAGTTGGACAGACCTGAGGGCAGATTGATTATAGCTGGAAGATCAATCAAATATGGAAACAGGCAAACGAGGAAGCAGTCCCACAATACCTTACTAAAATCAGGTGTTTCAGAATTCGTACTTGTTCATTTTTGAAAGGCAACATGACGCACATTCCATTGACAATGTAGAATCTCCCAGCACGTCTTAATTTTTCTGCTGGCTTTAGGGGGCGATCCTTATTTCTTTCAGTTTTTACAGCCTTGGCGTTGCTTGGTTTTTTGGCAATCTTCTCATGACCCCTGTCTTCTCTAGTTGATGCCCAGATGTCTCTGTGTCTATGCTATCCTTGATGTCTTGCAGAGTGACTAAGTTTAGGGCACACCCAGTAAAGTCACGTCTTCAGTCACATCACAAAGAAAACCCTATCTTCAAATCGAAGTACATTCACACCACAGATATCAGGGTCAGAACTCTAACACATATTTTGAGGGGACACATTTCAATCCATAGCAATATTGTAGAAATCTATGAAACAAGAGACAGGTAAATGGGTCGTTAGAATTCAGGGCAGTGCAGATAAATCAGGTGTTTTTAAGTGAAGCCAGTGCTGGTCTGGTGAGCTGCTCTAGTTGCTTCTCACGCAGCCCACAACCATGGACTTCCTGACCCGATTGCAAACATGCTTTGTGCTGAAGCAAGTGGGAGACCAGAGGTGAAAAGCTGTGAGCTCCCACTCTCCCAAGAGCTGTGAGCAACACCACTGTCCTCTCTTCCAGCTGCTCTAGCTGGCAGCTCTGTGCACACGTGGTCTCTCTGGCCATATTTGCATGGTACAAAATAGCATTTTCAGAACTGACTGTCCTTAGAATTCATCTGTCACTTTTCCTGTGTTCCTTATATGGTTGTTGGCATAAGTGGCTCACTCTTCAGTTCTGAGATGGGTTTTAAAACCTTGGCCAAACAGCCAGCCTCTTCATTAGCTCCCTTCTGGTTCCTGGACCAAAGAAAGCTGATAAAATGGACTGATATTTACATGGCATTTTCCACAGGAAACTAGGAATGAGCCCCAGTCAGGTTCTATATCCAATTTTTTTTTTTTTTTTTCATTTACTCACTGCTTTGTTTGGACCATAAAATTGTCTCCCGAAGAAGCTGTCAGACACCAGGCACAATGAATGCTTTTCATTTTTCATTTTGCTAGGGAGTGGCTCTCCAAAAGGGACCCCTTATCTAGCATCATCAGTGTCATCTGGGCATGCATTGGAAATGTAAATTCCCAGGCTCCACCTCACACCTACTGAACCAGAAACTGTGGGTAGGTGATTCTGAGGCTATCTAGTGTTTTGAGAATCCCTGTGAGGTACTTGATGTTCTTTCATGTGTATGTGGAGAAAGTAGAAAGAAGGGATACACACGCTCATTGTTTTCTGCCAAATAATCTTTCCTTCTCCTACCTTATCAATAAAATTCCAATATGCTTAAAAGAGGAATGTTTCTAGTTACACATGCTCACCCTTTCACCCCTTAGAGCTGAGGCTGACATCACCAATGAGATATAAGAAAGACTTTACTGGGTAGGCGCAGTATTTAGACAAGGTTGGGTAATGGAAAGAATTGGAAAGATTTCCCACTGTGTATGCATGTATTCACACACACACACCAATATACACACACATGCCTGTGGTTCTGATGCTTGGCTCTAAGAAAGAAAAAGGATACAATATAACATGAGAAAGAAGGCACCAACAAACATCTGAGGTCTGAGCCATCCAGGTTCAGCCACTAGAGTATTTTCAATTCTAGAGGATGCATTTTCTTCCCAGATCACAAACTACCAAGATATATCAGAGCTATTTTATTCTCAGGGAAGCCAAAGCACATGTTTACTTAAGGGTCTTTTATACCATATTGGTCAAATTACCAAACCAGGTGTAGGCTACCCTCTATATATACATTTTTCAATAAACAATGTAGAAAAGCTGTAAGAAATAGGCATGGGAGGGGGTATCTGTCCTCTGCATAAAGAGGGAGGAGAATCAAACTCCGTATCAGTCCAAGACCAATCCCTGTGAGGCTGAGGTCAGACACGTCTTTACTTTCCAACCTTCTGACCAATTTGGACACCAACCATCCTTTCTCAGCTGGGTTTCAGAATCCATTGCAGTGACTGTACAGAACTCAGACAGCACACTCAAAGTCATGGAGTTTACTAGGGAAAATAACAGGTTACCAGTGCAGTACCGGAAATACTCGGGATACTGTGCTTTCAGTCAGTACAACTGCTTTCCAGCCACGTCCACAAACAGGCATTTCTCGGGTCATTGACTTTTCAGCCATGCAGCCCCTTTGCCTCTGCCCTGTGCAAGCGATGCTATAAAGCTCTGTAAGAATTGCTGATAAATGTCCAAAGGGCACTCCACAATGCTATAAAACTCAGCTCAAAAATGTTGCTATCTGGATCAGCAAACCTAGCTCCTCATTTAAGTAACTGGAGGCACCCCACCACACAAGTGAGTGCCCAGCCTAAAGAGATTCATTTTTACTTGCCAGGTGGGCTGGGAAAACTAGCGCTCTGGCTCTGATTTTACTTCTGTGGGCACTATTCTGCCACTCCTTTGCTATACTTCTCCAGTGTCACAGCTTACTGCCACTTGGTCAAGAAGTTTACTGCATAGGGTCCAAAGAAGACACTCCACTCCTGGCATTTTTTCCTTGGTGGTACTGCGGTCTCCCTTCTGTGACCTAGATGGCTCATTTAAACCCAGCAGGATAGCAAATGAACCAGCCCCCTTGTTAGATTTCCAAATTGTTACAATCACAGTTAGTCTTGTTAATAATCATTCACTATTGAAATATATCATCCTATCAGCATCTTCTCCCATTTGTTTGGTGGGAGTTACCAAGATTCTGTTAAAAGAACCATATGAAGTAATTTACAGCACTGCACGAGCTAATGTAGACCATCTCCAGGGAAGCTGTGGAGTTTAAACGGCACATTATCAATTGTTAGCTAGAACATTTCATCCTGACCTTGTTCACAGGAAGTTGCATGTTTCCAGATATCCCTGGAGATAAAAATAGAACTATCACAGGTCAACTGCAAAGTAACCCTATTGTTTTCCTGCTATAAAAGTGTGGATGAAGCTAGAATGCCTCATGTTCCCTTCTTCCCATTTCTTCCTGGAATGCAAATTTCTGTCTGTCTGGATCAGAGCAGCCATTTTATGACCATGAAGATGAAATTCACTCTAAGGAGAGCTGAAAAAAGGAGAAATCCAATGAATTTGAGTCTCCATGGCATTTCTGAGTCTCTCTCAAGACTTCTTGTTGAATGAGAAGTCATGGTTTCAGGCAAGGTTTCCTGGGTTTTATAACTTTTAATGAGTGCAACCTTCAGGGAGACAAAGTGTTACTGTATGAGCATGATTAACTCTATGATGTCAGGAATCTATACTTTTATTTGACAGATGTGGAAATAGTGGAGATAAACAATCTACCCAAAGTAGCACACTAGGTAGAGAAGTCAGAGTTTACATTAAGATTTAACTGTTTCTAAAACCTTGAGATAAACTTCTTACTGGCATATATCAGAGGCAAATTTCAGCATTGGGGTAGGCAAATCTTATTTAAAATTTAAGGAACTTCTTTAAAACAAATGAGAGAAAAGTATGGATTTAATATCATTAAGACCTTGGTTAGCAGGCAATTGACATGTAGTTATAACTCAATAAAAGTTTGCTTATTGCGTGGCTCTGTGGGTTAATGTGCCGAACTGCAAATTCATTTGAACTGCAAGATCAGTGGTTCAGGCTCATCAGCTGCTCTTTGGAAACCCTGTGCAGGCTCGTATGGGTTGGAAAACTGACTCAACAGCACTTACACAACACAACAACATTGCTTTTTGTCACCCTAATCTTCTGTCTACTAGCTGTATGATGTTAGGAAAGCCATTTTTACTTTTTGGACCTCAATTTTTCCATCTGTTTAATGGCAGGACAGACTGAATTGCTCTCCATGATACCTTATTTAGAAATAGAAAAATCAAATTCTACACATGCCTCTACATCTGCGCCTTTCATGAAGTTACAGCCTGTCTGTGTTCATAGTTATTTACTCAGCTTATAGCATAATGATTAGAACACAGTTAAAGGTTCAATCTGGGATGTTTGCAAATATTGATTTCTTAAGAGTTAGACTCTATTGCTTATCCTTGCAGAAAGCTGTACATCGTGGTGTAAGCAAACAAGTCTCAGGAGGATGTGGCGCTGTGGGCTAATGCGTCAGACTGCAAGGTCATTTGAACTGCGAGTTCGGTGGTTCAAGCTCAGTAGTTGCTCCTTGGAAACCATACACGGTCACTGTGGGTCAGAACTGACTGGAAGACACTTAACAACAACAACAAAGCTGAATGACCAGTCCTGCTGGGCTGAAGACTGGGAGGGTGATGTGGTTTCATGATCCTGGTGTTCACTGGAAGGATGAACTTAAACCCTGTGTCAATTCTCAGTAGGAATCCACATTGGAAAGCTTGGAGACTGGGAAACAATAGAAATTCACCTTATAATGACAGTGATCATCACAGTGTTGTTACCAACTGAAAACTATTTCTATTGTTCATGGTAACTATTAAGTCAGAGAGCAAAGACAATCTATGGTGTGCCCCTCAGTTGACACCACCATCACTAGACTGCAATGACTATTAAAGAATGTTTAAATGGCTAGTCATAGAACGTGTGGAAGACTTTTTTATCTCCGAGAAGCAGATCGCCAAAACTCATCAATAAAACTCCAGAGTCAATTTTATTTTCCCACTGGGGAAGTCTCTGATATTGGCATCAGAAACCACAGGGAGGCCTGACTGTATCAAGGACCAAGAGCTAGATACTGTGGAGAGTTTACAAAAGAAGAAATATCCATCCATGAGATGTTATTGTTGCTGTTAAGTGCCGTGGAGTCACTTCTGACTGATAGCGACCCTGTTTCCAAGGAGGGGCTGGTTTGTTCAAACTGCCAACCTTGTGGTTGAAGCTGACTTGTGGTGTAGTGCTTTCTTTTATCCTACAGCACCCTGACAAAAATCTCCCATTTCATGTCTGGAAACAAGGCCGTGGACGTAATGAGATGGAAGCAATCCCATATGATATTCTCTCTCTTCCTTCCACTACCTGTCCTGGTCTGGAATTCCTCCAGAAGCAAATTATCACCCTTCTTCATAATTATGCAATTAACAGTTTAAATGGAATCTCACCATGCTTAAAAGCTTTCAGTAATTTCTTCCTCTCTTAACATGGACTATATTGGGGGTGGCAATGGTAGAATTCTTATATTCCATGTGATCGATTTGGAGGTGCCTGGCCATCTCCCATCTGGCAGTGGAGACTTGTGTGTTGCTATGATGCTAAACTGGTTTCGGCATAATTTCCAGACTAAGATGGAATAGGAAGAAAGGCCTGATGATCTCCTTCTGAAAATCAGCCAATGAAAACGAGTCGATCCATAACCGATCATGGGGATATCATATGACTGGGCAACATTTTGTTTTGTTGTATGTGAGGTCATCATAAGTCAGGGACCAATTCAGTGGCAATTAGCAACAACAACAACAACAACAACATAGAACAGAAACACTTTCCATAGCCTACAAGGCCCTATGTGCACTGCTGGTCCACACCTATCTTTTGGACTGAGTTTCAGGCTCTCCTTCCCTTGTTGTTGTTAACTGGTATTGAATCTGTTTCAACTCAGAGCAACCCTGTAAAGTGTTTCCGAGGAGAAGCTTGTGAGTTTGAACTGCCAACCTTGTGATTCAAGCTGGCCTTGTGGTTGAGTGCCTATCCTACAGCACCATCCCAGGACATTCTTTGTTGTTTTTGTTGTTAAGTGCCATCAAGTCGGTTCTGACCCATAGTGACCCTGTATAGGGTTTCTGAGGAGCAGCTGGTGAGCTTGAACCTCCGACCTTGCAGTTCAAATGGTTTTGCAGTCTGGCTCATTAACCCACAGCTCCACACCAGGTCTACCTTGTTATTTGTTGTTAAGTGCTGTTGAGTCGATTCTGACCAATAGCAACCCTGTATAGGATTTCCAAGGAGTAGCTACCTTAGCATGTTCCAATTCCCTGGCTTTGATACACATCTCAAACACACTCTAGTTCATGTCTTCCATTCTCTCCTCACTCCGTCTGGACTTTTCTCCTCAGCTCAACTCATGGTGTTGTGCTGCAGGATAAGCCGTGGACTGCAAGGTCAGTTTGAACCACTAGCTCAGGGTTCACACTCTCTAGCCACTCTTCGGAAACCCATGACAGTCTCTATGAGTTGGACCCAACTTGATGGCACTTAACAATCAACCACCAAACACTACAACCATCCATGGTAGACTCCTTCTCACAGATCTCCGCTGCAATGTTGCCACAGAACAGAGACTTCTGTGTTCTCTTGCTAAGGGAGGATTTCTCTATTACAACACAATCCTTACTTCCAAAGGTTTACGATGCAATTTTAAATGTGCTTATTCATTCATTTAGTGTCTGCCTCCCAGAACACAAAGGGAAAGAGGACAAGAATTTCATAATGAAACTCACATTCCTACATAGAACAATGCCTGCCATGTTGTACATGGTTGCTTAAATATACAAGAAAACTTCAAAACATTCATGGAAAAATGGAAAGAAAAGATCATGAGATTTTTTTCCATGAACTTTTTGAAACTCCCTTGTATGTGAAAAGAATTAATGCTATCTTATGGCTCCTCCTCACAATAATTCTGTTAAATAGCTTTGGTATTATCATTTTTGTTATGACAACCTCTGTGCAATGGTTTGAATTGTGTGCTCTCACCTCTGCCCCCAGAAAGATATATTTAAGTCCTAATTCCTGGACCTGGGGATGTGACCTTGTTTGGAGAAATAGGGCTTTTCTTCGTAGGTACTACCAGTTAAGTTAATGATAGCATGTGTTAATGATAGTAAGGTGGTGTCTATCTCTTCTGAGATGTCTTGTAAAAAAGGCAGTCACAAACAAAGGAAGAAGACACCCTATGAGAATCCATCTATAAACAGTAAATGAATGCCAAGGATTGTTGGCAGAAACCAGAAACTTAAAGAAAAGACAGTTCCTCTCAAAGCACCTAGAAGGATTCGACATAACCAAGACTCTTAATTTGGCGTCCTAGCCTCCAGAACACTGAGCAAATAAATGTCTGTTTTTTTAAAGCCACCTTCTTTGTGGTATTTTGTTATGACAGCTCTAGGAAATGAAGACACTCTACTAAGCAAATGAAGACACTCTACTAGAAAGTAGCCATTAGAATTGAGACTAATCCAAGTGTTCTAACAAAGGCCTGGGTGTTATCTACTGCCACTTACTGAGAAACCCTATACAGGGGTGCTGTGAATCAGAACAGACTCAACACCACACAATAACAATAACAACAGCTACTGACTTATGTATCAAGACAACAGGATTGTAATTTGAAAGCAACGCCACAATGCAAATATAGAGGAGCATTTCTGCATTATACCTCCCATCAAAAAAAAAACAAACAAGCCAGTTATGTCGGGTTGCACAGAAATATTTGTTTAACTCCAAGTCTCCCACCCCTAACCTTTTTGCAGTCATTTTATCTAGCTCATAGGTTATGTACTGGACTATAAGGTCAGTTTGAACTGCAAGGTCCACAGTTTAAACTCATCAGCCGCTCCTCAGAAACCCTATACAGGGTCACTATGAATTGGAACCAACTTGACAACACTTAACATTATCATCCTTACTGTCTATGTTGTTGTTGTTGTTAAGTGCCGTTGAGTCGGGTCCGACCCATAGCGACCCTGTACAGGGTTTCCGAGGCCCCAAAAGAGTGCTTCCCTCCCTCAAATACATTTCACTTCTGTTTCAAAGATCTCCCATAGAGAAGAATGGATGCTCATTAAGAACAAGAGTTTTGTCTAGGTAATCACTATTCACATGCTAGGCAGTGTGCTAAGTATTCAGGTATCTGCTGAGTAAAGCAGCTGGTAGTAACAATTGTTGTTAGGTTCTCTCAAGTCAGTTCTGTGACCCTCAGTGTAAACTGTTAACTTCCCCAATCCTACTCCATACCGAATATGGTATCTCAGTTCTATGTGGCCATGGCAATGAAGAATTGAACCCAGTTGAGTATTGAGTGATGTGGATGGCATGGTTGCTGCCATTTTGGGCCATGATGAACAAGCCCATTTTCAAAATAAGGTCAGTGAGTCCACTGAGGTCTTTTGGAAGTTAGAGAATTCTAGTCCTTAGCGTGAGCTCTTTCCAGCTTTAGGGATGCCACTATCCCACATTTTCTTTATTCCCTGCATTGCCTACCCAAGAACCTAAAGTTCCTAAATGAAATTGACTAGGGCCTCCTCTTCTGCTCTCTGACTTCTCTGGCAGCAAGTCCTATAAGCAGAGATAAGTTGGTGTTTAGAGCACCAAGAAATAATCTTCTGTTGGATTCAGAAATATGGAGACTAAACTATTTACTTAATTACCAGTTGTTTTGTTGGTGGCTCTGTACGATAAGGACTGGACTGAAAACTTCAAGGTCCAGAGTTTGAGCTCACTGGGAATTCTGTGGGAGAAAGATGAGGCTTTCTACTCCTGTGGAGATTTAAAGCCTTGGAAACCCTATACAGGCTCACTATGAGTTGGAACCGACTCAGAGCGCTTAACAACAACAAGTTGCCTTTGAGTCTGTTCTGACTCATGTTATATATTATGTACAACAGAATGAAGTGTTTCCAAGCCCTAAGCAGTCATCATGGAGTCCTGGCGTGGCACTGTGGGTTAAGGTGCTGGACTGCAAAGTCAGTTTGGACTTCAAGGTCAGTGGTTCAAGTTCACCAGCTGCTACAAGGAAATCCTATACAGGGTCAATATGGGTTGGAACATACTCAACAACATTAACATTTAGTCTTCATGCTTGAGTCCTTTGCTGCAGCTATTGTGTAGCAACTTCAACCCAGAGGTCTCATCTTCTAACACTTTTTGGACAAAATTCGATTGTAATCTTGTCTAATGTTGGAAGTGGGTTGCCAGGCTTTTCTTCCTAAACTGTCTTATAACACTCTGCTGAAGCCTGTCTACCATGGGAGACCTGGTTGGTACTTGAAATATCAACAGCATAGCTTACAGCATCACGGCACAGACAAGCCACAAACAGTACAATAGATAGACAAGATGGTGGTCAATTCTTTTTACTTGGCATCCCAGAATAATACAAATTTAGCCTCCTAGTCAAAGAGAGCCCACCACTATCTTTTTATGACCACCGCTACCTGGGAGTCTACCCTATACAATATAGAGTTCAGAGACGCAGACCAGAGGATGTCCTCTTAAATAAAAAAGAAAGGGAGGGGCCAGTCATGCATGCCCTGTTCCTTATCTCAGCTTTCTCACTGGGAGGAGTCAGTAGGGTGGTAGATGGAGACAGGACAGAAGTGTTCCTGGAATGGATTTCCTTCCACATGAAGGAACTATATCAGTGATGGAAAGGGTGGTTCCCTCAACAACATGGATTCAATGGCGAGGAGAAACAGGTGTGTTCAAATTTTGGACAAGGTCAGTGTGGTTCAGACTGGCCTTATTGGTCTTGATTCAGACTCTTCTTAAATTCTGTGACTTACATTTGAGTAAATGTCCACCAAGCCTTTGAGACTCAGTGCATTTCCTCATATTGGAGGCATTTTGATGATTCTTCTCTTTCAAGGATGGAACATTGTTTAATTTCTTGACTGCTGTTTCCATGAGTGTTGATAGCTGATTTGATCAAAATTAAGTCTTAGAACAACTTCAATATTTTCTGCATTTGTCTTGATGTTATTTATTGGTCTAGTTGTAAGGAAAATTACTAGTTGGTTTATTATTGCTTTCCGTTACATAAAATTGATCATTCCCAAAGGTTTTAACCCAACAAAAATGGCAAATTCATATGGTTTAACCTAACACATATTCTCAAAATACGTTGTAGAAAATTTATAAGAAAAAGAAGACAAGAAAATGTTGTTGTGAGGTGCCATTAACTACTTTCGGGTCATGCAACAGCCTCACATTATTACACTTGAGCCCATTGCTGCTGCCCCTGTGGTGCCCATTTCATGGCAGAGGTCTTCCTCTTCTTTGATGACCCTCCACTTTTTCAAGCACGATGTCTTTCTCCAGAGACTGTCTTCCTAATAATAGGTCCAAAGTCTGAGACATGAAGCCTTGCCATCTTGCTTCTAAGGATCATCTGGCCACATTTCCTCTAAGACAGATTTGTTTGTTCTTCTAGAAGTCCATAGTAGTTTCAGTATTCTTTGCCAACACCATAATTCAAATACATCACTTTTTTTCGTCTTTTTTGTTCATTGTCCAACTTTCACATGCATATGAAGCAATTGCAAATAACATGGCTTGGGTCAGGCATACCTTAGTCCTCAAACTGACATCCTTGCTCTTGAACACTTTATAGATGTCCTTTGCAGCATATTTACCTAATATGGTACATTGTTTAATTTCTTGACTGCTGTTTCCATGAGTGTTGATAGCTGATTTGATCAAAATTAAGTCTTATAACAGCTTCAATATTTTCTGCATTTGTCTTGATGTTATTTATTGGTCTAGTTGTAAGGATTTTTGTTTTCTTAACATTGAGATGGAATTCCTACTGAAGGCTGTAGTGTTTGATCTTCATCAGTAAGCATTTAAGGTTGCTAAATATCTCTTCCTCCAATTCATGTTCTTCATGTAAAAAAAATGGATGTTTGAATTTTAATTTATTAGCTAATTGATTAATGAATGTTCATAGATTATGTGCACAGGGGGAAAATCATAAATTCTAAGTTGTGGGATCAGGTCTGGGGGCTGCCAGCTTTGCTCTTTTGGACACTTGGTTTGATTAGTGTTCTTTGAATTGTAAGTGACAAAATGCATTCAACTAGGATTAGAGACAAGGAGCTCTGGTAGCGTAGTGGTTACGAATCGGGCTGCGAACCTTAAGGTCAGCGGTTCAAAACTACCAGCCGCTCCGCGGGAGAAAGATGAGGCTTTCTACTCCCGTAAGGATTTACACCCTCGGAAACCCTGTACAGGGTCGCTATGGGTCGGAACCAACTCGACGGCACTTAACAACAACAAGGATTAGAGACAGGGAGGGGAGAGGGATGCTAGGGAAGAAATAGGGATTTTTGAGGAGAGGGACATGATATATTTTGTTTCCCACCATAGCTGCCCCATCTCACCTACATTACTCTTGCAAGAATCTATGGCTTTCCATTAGTATTTGCCTCCAAGTTTCCCACTGCTTTGCTCACAGAAGAAAGGCAGAAGGAAATCATTTTACATCCTAATTCTCAAAGTCTGGGCAGTTGTCCTCTAGAGATCCCTAACACATTTGTAGGGGTCTGAGAGATCAAAGAGCTTCTCCCTGTAATACTAAAATGTTGCATGCTTTTCCCACTGACATTTGCATTGATGGTACATAAAAATTAGCAAGTCAGTTACAGGTGATTTCCCACTCATCATGGTAGTCTCTCATACTTTGGACATGGTATCAGGAGAAACCAGTCCCTAGAGAAGGACGTCTTGGTAAAGTGGAGGGTCAGTAAGAAAGAGGAAGTCCTCCGAATGATATGGATTTAAACAGTGGCAGCAGCAATGGGATCAAATGTAACAATAATTGTGAGGTTAATACAGGATCAGGAAGTGTTTTGTTCTGTTGTGCAGTGTTGCTGTGAGTTGGAGTTGACTCAATAGCACCTAACAAGAACAGCAGCACCAAAATGTGTTAGCAATCATTGTATTCTTTCTATGCACTTGCAATAGCAAAAAATTTTTTTACCTAAAAATACCTGCAAGCTTACTAATTTTACTAAACCTTGGCCTTGAGTACTGTGCTGTGTGGAGAAGTAAGAACTGCATGTGACATATTTCTGTTGCAAACTAAGCATGCTGGGAAAGTACATCTGCAGTTGTTGGAGTTGTGAGTAGAACCAATTGCTTTTTTCACTGAACACCATTTTTCCTTGATACGACATTTGACAGACAAACTGTGGCTCTTTAGACTTGGCCAGTGGCAGGCATTTTCTCCACAATGGATGAAGTAGGTTTGTCCCATCAAGGAAAACAACTGATAGCATTTGTTACCATTAAGAAGTTGGAGAGTCCATGAAATCACTGAGAACTTTGGAAAATTTGTACCAGCCATTGTGAGCCTGACAACTTTCTGATGCTTAGTCTTAATTTTTTCTTCTCCATTTTTATAGAAATATGTTTCTTATTTTAACATGTAATCAGTTTATTATTTTTACTTGAATGATTTTTACATTGTTTTTGTTATCTGCTGTTGAGTTGGTCTTTAACTCATGTTGACCCCGTGAACAATGGAAGGAAATGCTGCCCACCATGTGCCATGATTGGCTGGGCTTTCATTGGCTGATTTTCAGAAGCAGATCGCCAGGCCTTTCTTTCTAGTCTATCTTAGTCTAGGCGCTCCTCGGAAACTTGCTCAGCATCACAAAAATAATCAAGTCTCCACTGACCGAGGTGGTAGCTGTGTTTGAGGAGGATTAGTGGCAAGAGAACCCGAGTCTCCCTCATGAAGGTGACACCTCAGGCACTGAGTCACCAGTTACCTCCTAAATTTTACAGGGCTCATTTTTAATTTCTGATAGAGCAAATACTGACAGGTGTTACTCCAATGCCAAATATTTTTTTACCTCTTCGGTAGTTTTTAAGTATAAAGATGCTTAGAAACCAAAGAGGTTGACAACTACTGATGTAAGAGTGACTTTTTAGGTTTCTAAATGAATTCTTTTAGTAAACCATGGGGCAAATCTGCTGCACAAGGCTTCTTTAAAGCGTTGAAGAGCTAGGATGTCAATTTGAGGACTAAGGTACACCTGACCCAAGCCACGGTATTTTCAATAACCTTATATGCATGTGAAAGCTGGATAGCGGATAAGGAAGACCGTAGAAGAATTGATGCATTTGAGTTATGGTATTGGAGGAGAATCTTGAAAGTACCCTGGCTGCCAAAAGAATAGACAGATTTGTATTGGAAGAAGTAAAACCAGTGTGCTCCTTGGAATCCAGGATGATCAGACTTTGTCTCTCAGACTTTGGACATATTGTCAGGAGGAACCAGACACTGGAGAGGGATATCATGTTTGGTAAAGTGGAGGGTTGGAGAAAAAGAGGAAGCTCCTCCCCCACCACCATAAGATGGATTGGCACAGTGGTGGCAGCGATGGGCTCAGGTGTAGCAATGATTGTGAGTTTGGAGCAAGACTGGGCAGTGTTTCATTCTGTTAATGCATAGAGTCGTTTTGAGTCAGTACAAACTCAACGGCACCTAAGAACAAGAACAACAAATGAACGCATAAGCTTCAGAAAAGTCTTTTTCTGTCTCATTTCTATTAATAATAAGAGTGGAATTGACCTAAATTAGTGCCTGCTGAAAAGAATTCTGAAATATCTTTACTCTCCTTTGTCTTCCCTTTTACTTTCATGCATCTTTCTTCCTTTGTTTTATGAACTTCTCTCTCAGTGATCTAGTTTTCTGTGTGTGTGTATCTCTCTTGGTCTCTGTCTGCCCCTTTCATTCTTTCCATCTGGGAAATACCTTAGTATTGCAGAATAAATGGCAATGGGCAAAAGAGTCCATTGGGCCGAGGGATTTTCTGTATTCTTTGCCCAAGAACTTCCCAAATAATTTTCTTCTTTTTTGCTGGTTGTATTTGATGTGCTCAGCGACTCCACAGGCAGGGCTCTGAAATGGAAAATAAATGGCATTATGTAAAATTACATATGATTCAGGAGCCAGAAAGAGTAAATGAGAAAAAGCAATGTCACTGAGGATGGAAACCACATACACAAAATGACAAATGCAAATGATAGAGATCCTTCTATATTTGCCAAGCCTTGAATGTGTCCATTTCTCCAGAATGAGCTACCCTGTGTTGTGCTGCTGACAGATGTTGCTATGATTACTGTTGACAACTGTGGGTGTGCATGGAGTTAATGAAGGCACGGTCTCTTGTAAGGGAAGAGACACTGAAACGGGATGACATGGACGGTGCATTTAGATTCTCAGCTAGTCACGTTTGTGGACTATTAATATTTCTATGTGACATCATTAATACCATTGTCAAACCAACCAAACTGTAATGCATGTTAGAAACAAAGAGCTCAGAGGGTTGCTGTATTAATAGAGATTTAAGCTATATAGAAAAAATAGAGAGACAATAATTCTAGTCACAGGGAGATTATCATTTTATTTTTCTCATTTGTAAAATTTTGTGTGAGTTTTCAGCAGCCCAAACCCTCCCTAATCTGAATGTCCATCCCTCTAATGTACAAGAGGATTGGACTAAAACAATCATTTTCAACCAATGAAATCTTACTTGAACTAATTTTGCAAAACAGAGGTGGATCTGCCTGATTAAAGAAAAATGAGGAAATCTACCATCTCTCCTTACCTCCCCCCTGAGCCTCTGTTTGCTCAGCTTAGGTCCACTACTAGGAACCTTGGGGCTTTGGAGGTAGAGTTTGAGTACCACTGGATCAAAGATTCTCCTAGAGCCTTGTGTTTTGTAGTCCTTGTCAGAACTCTTGAGTAACTTCATTTAATTATGGAACCAGCTGATGTTAAGTTTGATTGTAAGTAATCCCCTGGGAGGAGTTAGTTTTTGTAGCGGCCAAAGGGACAGCTCTCTGGGATTCATGATCCAATTAAGAACCAATATGCACTTACTGAGCATCAACTCTGGGCCTGTCCATATCCTAGGCATTGTTTAACATATGTGAACTATAGGCCAACCCACACCTGTCTTTCAGGAACTTGTAGATGACTAGGAGAGGTACAATATAAACCCAGCAACTCAATATGAAACTACATACAATGAAATTTCAGAACTCAAGGATTCATGGTAGGTGCCATGGTTAGGGTGATCATGATGGGTACTTGGAGCAGGGACACCTCATTCATTTATTTATTCAGTATTTTCAACAAGCTTTTAGTCAATGGGCTTCTTGTTGTTGTTGCTAAGTGCCATCAAGTCGGTTACAATTCATAGCGACACTGCATAGTTTCCGAGGAACAGCTGGTGAGTTTGAATTGCCAACTTTGTGATTCAAACCACCCTGTGGTCCAGTGTTTAATCCTACAATGCCACACCAGGACACTAGTCAATGAACTTAGCCATCAGACATACAGATAAACATATGCAGGCATGATCCCCACGTCATTGACACTTACTGCCTAGTTGAATTTTCATGGTGAGAGGCATTATTCAAGCAATTACAGAAATAAATGTGAAGTTTCACTTTGAGGGTTAGAATGGGGAGTGGTCAGAGAACACTTCCCTGAACAAGAGCCCATTGTGTTGAAACCTAAAGGGTGAGCTGAAATTGAAGAAAGGAGAGGTTAGGGGTGGTGCATGGGGACACTTGTTTGTGCCTGTCTTACTTTGGAAAGTCACAGATTAATGATCCTGGATCATGCTTCCATTTCCACTGTTTATAGCATGTAACCTGTGTATTATCGTTTGAGAAATACCTTGCAAAAACCCAACTCTCAGCATTTCACTGATTCCCTTTGTCCTGATTTTCTTACAGTTGCCAATACTGTCTTATGCTTCCATGGAACTTTAAAGTTAGGAAGCCATTTGTATACATGTTAGCTTACACATAAGATCTCACCAGGAATCCCCATTTTACAGATGTGAAAATAAGACTATAAGATAGTTCTTGATTTGCAAGGTTGCACAGTCAGGAAAGATTACATATGGACACTGGAGCTCAAATTCCCCTTCCATATCCATCACCTTAATAGCAGGTGGAAATATCTTTATCACCTTCATTTCCTCTGTCCACAGAGTGAGAAACTTGATTCTCCTTCTCCTCTGCCCACATATTAGTCATCTAACCAGGCCTTTTGACTATTTCATACTTAACTTTTTAAAATCAGACTGGCCTATCAAGGACTGGCTTTGTTTTGTGCCTAGCTCTGCCTTCAAATATCTATTTAATTCTTTTTTGTTTACCAGACCATGTACTAAACAGATACTATTAATTTTCTGGTCATTTTTGAATATCTAGCAATACCCCTTTCAGATACAGAGAAGTTAAATCAAATTCAAATCAAGACTCCAGCCTGTCATTAATTCAGAGTTTCTCTGCTCATACAAGTCGGGTACCCTGTCTTCCCCAGCATCCAGTAATGGGGAGAATGATGCAGCATGCTCCTTGACTTTTCTTTCCCCACCTTCTCCCTAATTCTGTCTGTTGCTTCTGTGTCTGCCCAGGTTAGAGGTTAGAGGTAAGGGGAAAAAATAGGTAGGGGAAAGTACTAGAGCTGTGAGTAATTTTTGTTTGTTTTAATTCCAGTATGTGTGTGTGTGTATATATATATATATAAACTTGATGGCACTTAACAACAACACTATTTTGTTTGTTTTTTAAAAGTTTTTATTGTGAGTTGAGTGATAGTTTACATGGGAGAACATCAATTTTACGCTTATACTGTCGTATTTTGTTTCATTATAATGATTATTACCATCCCCTCCATGCATCATCATTCAGTAGTATTTGCTTCTATTCCTTCTGTTTTTTTGGTGTGTGTTTTTTCTGGGGGAAGGGGTGTATACCAAAACACTCAAGAAATTTAGTCATTTAAATAACCAAAGGGCACATTCTGCAAGCCTGTCTCCTGGCCTCCAGCAAACAGTCGTTCTCTTTCCGTAAGTCTAGAGTCCTCAGCTATTCTACTTATCCATGTTCTCATCTCTGCTTCCATCTCTGGTGTTGCTGCTTCTCTGGATAGGATCCCACATTTCGCTCATGCTCTTCTACCTTGGTGGTCCTAGGGTCCTCTGTTCCTGGAATGTAAGTTTAACTGCATCTCCTTTTATGTTACCAAACTTCTACCTTTACAGTTGTGACAATCACCATTAGTCATGATAATAATTATTCTCTGGTAGCATAGTAGTTACGAATCAGGCTGCTAACCTCAAGTTCAGCAGTTCGAACTATCAGCCATTCTGTGTGAGAAAGAGGAGGCTTTCTGCTCCCATAAAGATTTACAGCCTCAGAAACCCTGTGCAGGGTCACTATGAATTGGAACTGACTCCATGGTACCTAACAACAACATTGAATCATAAGAATCTTATCCCCATCTCCTTTCACCAGACCTGTCTAGACAAGATGAAAACTATTCCGTGGGGATTCTACCTTCCTCCGCACACTCTGAAATTAAACTCCCTCTTGAAAACTTGTAAGCCAGTCACTTCATGCCATTATAGTCTCCTCCCCCACCCCCTGCCATTTTAGGTAGCCAGTGTCTAAGTTGCCTGTCCCTATCAATCTTGTGTACAGATTGTGTGTGTATATATTTATATATATAAAATTGTTAAATGCCATCAAGTCAGTTCTGACTCATTACAAACCTATACAGAGTTTCTGAGGAGTGGCTGGTAAGTTTGAACCTCTGACCTTACAGTTCAAACTAACCTTGTGGTTATCTTACAGTGCCACAAATGGAGCCCTGGTATGGTACTATAGAATAAACACTGGACTACAAATTGCAAGGCCGGAGGTTTAAACCCAACACCTGCTCTTGGAAACTCTATATAGTGTAGCTATGAAGTCAAACTGACTGGATGGCACTTAACAACAACAAGAAGTATATACTGCATCATTGAATCTGGGTTACTGTCTTATAAAAGGATTCAGACACCTGGTTTCTGGTTAGGGTGAGTAACTTATCTGGGTTTGCCAGGATTTTCTCAGTTTTAACACAGAAATTTCCAATCTATGGAAAATTTGTTAGTCCAGGGCAACCAGGATGGTCGGGCATTTTAAATTAGTGTGGCACTGTGGGTTAATGTGTTGGACTGCAAAGTCAGTTTGAACCGCAAGGTAGGCAGTTCAAGCTCACCAGTTGCTCTTTGAAAACCCTATACAGGGTCACTATGGGTCAGAACACACTCAATGGCACTTAACAACAATGGTAGCTTTTTAGGGGCTTCTGATGTGATGCTGTAGAATAAGCACTGAACTGAAACACAAGGTCATCAGTTCAAACCCACCAACTGCTATTTGAAAACTTTATACAGGGTTGCTATGAGTCAGAACTGACTTGGTGACACTTAACAACAACTTCAACCACAGCAGATTCTTAAGAAGCCATAGTAGTGCTGTAGGATAACACAAGGTCAGTGGTTCAAACCTATCTATCAGTCACTCTGTGGTACAAAGATAAGGCTGTCTGTCCCCATAAAGATTTACAGTTTAAGAAACCCCATATAAGTTCACTCTGAGTCAGAAATGACTCAAAGGTACTACTTGACAATATTTTAAATTTAGAGATTATGCCTACAGTTTGTAGGTGTCAAGTTGACAAGGTGGACAGTAATAATTAAGGTTGTGTGACAACTCGACTAGGCCAGGATTCCCATTGGTCTAGCAGTTGCTAGCTAACCTTATGATGATTGGCTATGAGTTGCCAACCAGTGGAAACGATAAGGAAGTTTGGCCTGCTCCCAATATAATGGACACACAGAAAAGGCCCTCTCTTCCTTCCTCTGTTGACCTTTGTTGTCGTTGTTAAGTGCTGTCAAGCTGACTCATTTCAACCCTGTGTAGGGTTTCTGAGGAGTAGCTGGTGGGTTTCAACTTCCAGCCTTACGGTTTTCAGTCCATTGCTGATCCTACAGTAGCACCACACCAGTAGTCTATAACTGTAGACCTGGGACTTTACAACTGTAAGCCATTTCCTTGATATAAACTTCTCTCTATAGACATGTTTCATTGGTTTTACTTCTCTAGAAAATCCAGCCTAAGAAGTCTGGTAAATGGCAAAGTCCAGATTAAAATTCAGGTCTTCTGCCTCTTAGATTCATGTGCTTTTCAATAAACTCTGATTTTATCCATTTGTATGAATGCTTTTAGTACAAATTTTTACAAATAATTAATTGTACAAGCTGCAAACACTAAAACAAATTAGCAAATTCTCACATTTCGGATCCAGCACGCCTCATTTGTTGTCTGGATTAGAATAGCTCTTCTTCTTCCTATTTACTGGTGTTTTTTCCCTCAATTCCTGATGCTCCTGGTATCCTTCATATACATTTTAAGTTTAATGAAAATGCTCAAAATCCTTGAATAAAACATGGGAATTCTAAATAAATTATTTTTGTTCTGAGCTGAACACTGCATAATACAGATGTGTTCTATATTCATTATGTGAATGAATTATTGATTGAGTTCACTAGTAATTTCTTTTAAACTTTAAATATTTTAAAATAAACTCCTGCTGACATATAATTACCAAAGGTGAAGCTGAAAGCAACTGAAAATGATGCATACTAAAATGATACTTTTCTTCCTAACTTCTCTTGGGAATAAAGAGAGCATCTAAAAGTTCGTGGAGAAATTCTACTATCTTTTAATTCTATTTTCCATCAACTTTTGAAACTCCCTTGTCTAGATACAATGGGTAATTCTATGTGCAAGTGTCCCTCCTTTGCAGATAATTATTGGTCTCACTTAAACCATTGTTCAAGGTCTCAATCTTGACTCATGTGATTGATTGCAGGGATCTGGCAAGTCCAGATGCATAGGCTGGGTACTCCTGCAGGCCTGTGTCCCAGGTCCATAGGTAGGTGACTAGAAGAATGAGGAAAATGTTCTACCAACATACCTGCTTATTGTCTGGAGACAGAACACACGCTAGGTAAATTCTTATAGGAGAGTTCATTCGCTTGTCTTTTATGTCAGAAATCTATTCCTGTGTGATACTAACTCTAATTGGGCTCCCCACATCATCAGGAGTGTGTAGATACCCTCTCATGAATTTGTCAACTACCAGATGCTGTCAAAGAGATTTTAACTAATGGTGACTTAGTATGTCTCAGAGGAGAACTATACTGCATACGGTTTCCAGATCTTTTGGAAACAGATCTCTAGGTCTTTCTTCCAAAACACTTCTGGGCAGGTTAGAACTACCAACTTTCTTAGCTGAGTGCCTAACTGCTTGTGTCATACAAATACTCCCAAGAGTCTATTAATTATTGGTCAATAGGGGCCAATAGATCATGTCCAAACTCATCCTGTATCTTCATTGCTGAATTTCCATTACTTCCACACAAAAAGTAGACCCAGGTGGTCACAAGAGAGCATGCTAGCTGTTGCTCATTGGCTCCCTTTAACTTTCAGTCCTAAATTGGCATAGTCTTTTCTGGCCTTGAAGTCTCCAAGGCAAACAACTTGCTTGAAATCTGAAAAGCCAAACAGCCACTTTTTCTGAATAAATCTCCCATTCTCTGAGCAGTTCTGGGTTAGTCTGTATGTCCTTTCAAATGCAAATAGCCCAACTTTGAAGGTTTGAGTGGGACTCAGCATTCCACCTAATTTTTTTTCTGGGCAAGTTCTAACTCCCCTTTTAGCAAATCCAATCATGTATAGGTTGAAGGTTGTTGTTAAGTGCTGTCGAGTCAGTTCTGACCCATAGTGACACTGTATAGGGTTTCTGAGGAGTGACTGGTGAGCTTGAACCACCAAAGTTGCAATTCAAACAGCTTTACAGTCTGGCACATTAACCCACAGTGCCACACCAGGTTGAAGGTGGGCTTACAAAGTCTCTGTAATCATAATTCCCAATATTGATTTCTATCACACTTGCATCTCTGACAATAATAGGCAGAAGAAACCAATATCCCAAAGTCAGTCAGACATATAAATCTTTTCAAAAACACCCAAGTCCAATCTTTGATTCCTCACCCCTAGACTAACCCCAGGCATAAGCATATGGTCTTGGGCCTCAGGCAGGGTGGAACCAGTGGGCCCTAGCACCCTATCTGTTATCCTTTTTAATCAGCGTGACATCTGCTTTAGGCAGCCCCCAAACCTGCTTTTCTTCCCTCAGGAGGCAAAATTTTTCTTTCAGCCATGACAGGTATTAATATACAAAACTGTATGCTTCCGTGAGTCTGGTGCCACTGCAATGAATCCTGCTCCCGACATCCATTGCTTGAACCAAGTGGGGACCATGTTTGACTTCCTTTGACTTCACAAGGGGGTAAGAAAACTAAAGCTAAAATCAGCCCAAGGCTGACTCCTATGAATGGAGGTCAGAAATGCCTCCATCCTATATCAGTGCCTTTAAAATATGTCTGACTTGAGAACCAATTTAGAAAACTCATCATTGTGGTTTTGTTTCTCTAGAACCAAACTCTCTTGGTGCCCCATGTCATAGGCTGGGTTTTCTAGAGAAATTAAATCAGTGTAACATACATTTGTACATATATAAAGAGAAGTTTATATCAAGGAAATGGCTTACAGTTGGAGAGTTGTTCCTGGTCCTCATCATAGTGTTAATTATCTACTGCTAAACCATTAGTGTAGTGGTTACGAATCGGGCTGTGAACCGCAAGGTCAGCAGTTCGAAACTACCAGCTGCTCCGCGGGAGAAAGATGAGGTGTTCTGTTCCCGTAAAGATTAACAGCCTCGGGAACCCTTTGCAGGGTTGCTATGAGTCGGAACCGACTCCACGGCACATAACAACAATAACAACAACAAATCATTAGGAGTCCTGGCACAGTTAACACAGAACCTTAACTAAGACACCAACTATGTGACTTGGCCAAGTTAATGCTTATGCCTCAGTTTCCTCATCGACCTTCCTTTCATGTAATGTTTTGAAAAGATTAAATAAGATGTCACATACATTTATAAATTGCAAGACCACATGAACATAGAAAGAATATATGAAAATGCATTATTTCTGTGTTGAGTCCTGTGTGTTGTTAATTGCTATCAAGTTAGCCACCAACTCATGACAACCCCATGCACAGCATAACAGCACCAATCCCGTCCATTCCTTCATCATGCTGTAAGTGGGGGCTGATGGGATGTGATGATCATAGGGCTTTCACTGGTTGATTTTAGGGTGTAGTTTGCCAGGCCTATTTTCCTTATTCATCTTAGTCTGGAATCTCTGCTGAAAGCTGTTCAGCAGTAAAGTTGGTCAGGACATTATTTAATAGATGTGGCGCTGTGGGTTAATGTGCCAGACTGCAAAGCCATTTGAATTGCAAGGTCGGCAGTTCAAGCTCACCAGTTGCTCCTTGGAAATCCTATACAGGGTTGCTATGGGTCAGAACTGACTCGATGGCACTGGACAGTGAATAAGGAAGACGGTAGAAGAATTTGAGTTATGGTGTTGGAAGAGAATATTGAAAGTGCCATGGGCTTCTAAAAGAACTAACAGATCTGTGTTGGAAGAAATGCAGCCAGAGTGCTCCTTGGAGGTCTGGATGGCCAATCTTCGTCTCTCATATTTCAGACATACTGTCAGAAGGGAGCAGTCACTGGAGAAGGATATCCTGTTTGGTAAGGTGGAGGGAGGGTCAGAGAAAAAGAAGATCCCCAGTGAGATGGATTGGCAAAGTGGCAGCATCAGTGGGATCAAGCGTGGCAACAATTGTGAGGTTGGCCCCGGAATGGGCAATGTTTCTATTGTGCATAGGGTCGCTATGAGTCGGGACTGTCTCGATGGCACCCAAGAACAACAACATACTGAAAACTGTGGTCTTTGAACTTCATCAGTAAGTATTTTAATAAAAGTCCTTTTTGCTTTCAGTAAGCAAGTTGTATCATCTGCATATCACAGGTTGTTAATGAGTCTTCCTCCAATCTTGATGCCATGTTTTTCTTCATATAATCCAGTTTATCAGATTATGTGCTCAGTATACAGATTGAATAAGTATGGTGAAAAAACATAACCTTGACCAAGATGTCATTTTGAGAATTAAGGTTTGCCTGACTCAAGTCAGGATATTTTTAATAGGTGTAGCACTATGGGCTAATGTGTCAGACTGCAAAGTTGTTTGAACTGTAAGGTCAGTGATTCAAGTTTACCAGCTGCTCCATGGAAACCGTATATAGGGTCACTATGGGTTGGAATTCACTCGTTGGCACTTACAACAACAACATATGCATGTGAGAGTTGGACAATAAATAAGGAAGACTGTAGAAGAATTGATGTATTTGAGTTATCATGTTGAATATTATAAGTACCATGAACTGCCTGCCAGAAGAACAAACAAATCTATACCAGAAGAAGTACAATGAGCATGCTCTTTAGAAACCAAGATGGCAGACTTCATCTCTCATACTTTGGACCTGCTTTCAGGAGGGGCCATTCCCTGGAGAAAGACATGCTTGGTAAAGTGGAGGGACAACAAGGAAGAGGGATACCCCATTGAGACAGATTGGCGCAGTGGCAGCAACATTGGGCACACGCATAGCAGTCGTTGTGAGAATGGTGCCAGGCTTGGCGATGTTTAGTTCTGTTTTATTAGGGTTGCTGAGTTGGAAATGATTGGATGGCACTTAACAACAAATATGTAAAGTGTAGTGGTGTAGGATAAGCACTGAACTGCTAACCATAAGGTTGGCATTTCAAACTCATTAGCAACTCCTCAGAAATCCTATACAGGGTCACTATGAGTCAGAACCGATTTGACTGATGACATGTAACCACAACAACAAATATGTAAAGTACTTAGCACGAAGCAAAAGGGCAGTAGCAATTCAAAAATGTATCCATCTGTCTCTTCATCTGTGAAATTCATAAGAAAGTACCTCCTCCCCCAATCTCTAAGGGATGCTGGTAGGGTTACAAGAGGTGATGGTTTCTGAGAGTGCTTTGTCATCTGTGACGATCTCTTCAGGAGTTAGGAATTATTATTCCTTCTGCAGAGAATCCTTCTTATTCCAGTGTTATTTCTCATCATTCATAAAGGACAAAAAGCATTACTGCCTTTTAAATTAATAAACTGATCTCGAATAAACTGATCACTTATTAAAATTAGTCTCTACTCAAACATCCCTCTTGCATTAATCTATTTCTTGTAATATCCACATCACCATCTTTACAGGATTATTCACAGCTGATAAAATAGCTGTAGAATTGTAGAAGGCAAGGGCAAATCTTGAAAACGATACCAGATTTTGCAAAGATGAAAGGAATGATGAAAAATTTCTTTACTCACATGCAAAGTAATTGATAAATGAGGATCTGACAGAGCTAGACCAGTTAATTATTGAAGAAGGAAAAATTGACAAGGATGATGACAAGATAAGCTTCAAAAAAGAATAATTTTGAGATTTGAATATCAAAGGTTGTAGGGAAGCCTTTGGGAAAACCGATGAAACAGCAACATTTCTTTTCCTTTTTGCAAAACTGTTTCTCTTTATACCTGTGCTACATTACATCGGGTTGTTATGGGATTCTTTTGGAAAATGAGGCCAGCAATTTTACTCTACTAAATTTATCACTGGAGAACGGGTGTGGCGCATGGGTTAATGCGCTGGACTGCAAGGTTGGTTTGAACTGCAAGGTCAGCAGTTTAAGCTCGCTCACTTCTCCTCAGAAACCATAGACAGGATAGCTATGGGTCAGAACTGACTCGAAGGCATTTAACAACAACACAACAATTTTATAATGAGCATGTATGGTAGCACAGCATATGCTTTCATTAAGTATCATATGAATGCATTTTCAGAAATATTTCATTACTTTCAAAATAAAGTCCCAATCAAACTTTTTTTTACTGTGTCCTAGGAAATATGCGTTCTCATTTTTAATGACCTTTTCAGGAACTGAAACTTCTTGTGGGACAGTTAATACATGTAAGCATCAGCCTAAGGTTTAGAAAGTTGCCCTAGATGTTTGACCTGTCCCATAAAATGTTATTGTGATGTGCCATCAAGTCAGTTCTGACTCATAACAACCTTGTATAGGGTTTCTGAGGAGCAGCTGGTGAGCTTGAACCACTGACATTACAGTTCAAACCGACTTTTCAGTCTAGCGCATTAACCCACAAGGCTACAGTCTCATATAATAGTTCATCACAAAAGTCACTGCTGTGATGATTATAATTTAGGCATGTTGTTGTTGTTAAGTGCCATCAAGTTGGTTCTGAGTTTGAACCTCTGACTTTGTAGTTCAACTGCCCAGTCCTTATCCTACAGCGCTACACCAGGACTTTAGCCATGGTGACCAAGAAAATGTTCTTGCAGAATCATTTTCTTTCCACTGCCTCATCTCTAACTTCCTTTGGAGCACATGCATTGAGAGTTTTGCTCCAGAATTCCTTGTGTGTTCTCTCTTGGTCTCATAAAATGCACACATTGAAAGAAAGTGCCTTGAATCTGTGTTGTATTCTATTGACAAGTGTGGAGGAAGAGTGACTTTATAACCCCTCCAACTTGAGCTCACTAAAGATATCGGGAAGAAGGACAATGGGTCTGATGGTAAATGGTGAGAGACAGGATTTAGAAAGGAGCTTGGCATCTTCTGTAATTTGCCAATGTCAACATTCCATGGATTGTCTCCTTTTCAATATTTCAATGAAACACTGCACCAAATAGGACCAGCAAGGATCCAGGCCTTTAGAATATGCAGAACTAGAGTCAACCCCTACCACCTGCCTGTCAGTTTGTAATACTGTGGCAACTTACAGGTTGCAGTGATGAAGGTGCGGAAAAGCTGGTAATTTCGAACTGGCTGACTGTGAGATCAGCAGCCCGACTCGTAACCACTACACTACCAGAGCTCCAATGAAGGCTGCTAGCCACTGGTATTTCAAATATCAGCTGCCTCACCATGGTGGATGGTTTCAGTCAGCTTCTCAACCGAGACAGACTCAGAAGGAAGCCTGGTCACTTATTTGTAAAAATTAGCCAATGGAAACCCAATGGACCACACACTGTTATTGGAGACTTCAGTTATGTTATCAGAAATTGGTTTGAACCACAAGGTTGGTGATTCAAACTCACCAGCCCCTCCTTGGAAACCCTGTATAGAGTCACTAGAAGTCGGAAACAAGAGAAGCAGAAGGCTAGCAAAATGAGGGAAACCCTCAATGAAGTGGATTGGCACAAAGGCTAAAACCATGGACTGAAACACTATGATCCTGTAGATAGCTCAGGACGGGGCAATGTTTGAACCTATTAGACATAAAGTGTCAGGAATCAGAGTTGCTTCTGAGACAACTAAGTTCAAGAAGAACCAATGCATCAGTACTATTGCTGTCATTGAAGGAACTAACCTGGCAAAGTTAGTGTTGTTGGAAAGTGCAGTCGAGTCAGTCAGTTCTGACGTATAGCGACCTTGTATAGGGTTTCCAAGGAGCAACTGGTGAGCTTGAACTGCCGACCTTACAGTTCAAACGGCTTTGCAGTCTGGAGCATTAACATACAGCACCACAACCTGACAATAGTTCTGAGTTAATGATTTTGTCGATACAGAAAAGAAAATTTAGAGAATGTTAGGGACATGCTGAGGACCACTATATAATTAGAGTTGGAGGTGGGATTTAAACCCTACTGGTCACACCCAATACCCTTACTTCTAACCACAAAGCACCACACTCAACCATTGTTGGTAGTAGATGAGGGTGTCCTAGAAAGTACCTTGAGATTTGATTTCTGATGGACTTTATATGACAGTGGAGTCCTGGTGTGGCACTGCAAGTTAATGTGCTGGACTGCAAGGTCTGTTTGAACCGTGAAATAGGTGGTTCAAGTTCACCAGCTGCCCTGGAAATCCTATATGCAGTTGCTATGAGTCAGAATCGATTCATTAGCGCTTAACAACAACAACGCATGATAACAGCATTTATATATGAAACCCCTTTCATTCCAAATATTTTTTTCTTATGATAGACTCTTGAGATATGTATGGCAGAAAGAATCCCAATTTTAGCAATGACTGTCTGGAATTTTCCTAAGGTTATATATTTAGCTAGTGGCAAACTGTAGACTAAAGGACTCTTTTTGCCCCTTCCATTGCACTTTCAATTTCCCAGTTTCGTTTCTCAGAATTCTCTGCTGTGTCTTGAGATGTCTGTGTTGTGTTTCTAAGGTGGCTGGCTATGAGATGGTACAACTGTAGAGGAGGCAGAGGAGAGGAGCAGCTCTACTTTATGGGGGTGCATCTTCTCTCTCTGCCAGAAAGCCATCCATCACTCTTGTCACTGCAGAGACCCAGCCGATGCCTAGAAAGGCTAAGGACATATAAATATAATGAAAATCAGTTAGGGGCCAATTTTCCCCATTGAAAAGGGAATTGCATTTCTCAGGCATGTGGGAAAAGAGAGGTTGATTAAACATAAAAACATTTCCACAGAATGGGAAGCAAAGGGAGAACTCAACTAATGCAGGCTTTGAGAGAGAACTCTGTGATAAACGCACTTGGGTGCCATGCGTATTTCTGGCAATTTCAGTTGACTAGCTGTCTTGTTGTGGAATTGCTGATTGGAGCAATTTGGAGGCATTACTTGACCCATGCTCCATTGCTGAACATGTCACACAATTTTGAAATTTCCAGAACAGGATGTGAAATGTGAAATCATGTTAAGAGATAATGGGGTGGTTCACCCCACATTTGTTCATGTCACTGGAGTTGACAGAGATCAATAGTCTCTTTTAAAGATGGAGCCCTTGAGTATTGAACACTGCCATGTCTGGATGGCTGACTAGCTTGTGTCTGAGTGATCGTGAGTAGGTGGAAAACCTGTAAATTACCACCAGATGTTAGTAAAATGAATAATCTCATCAGATCATGCATGAACCATCGGTGAGCTATGATTCAAAGCCATTCTATGGAAGGCAACCAAGGATAGAGAGTTACTTTTCTGGGCCAAGGGTGACTACCTAGGGGAGAAGTAGGAGGAATGAATAATCTTACTGCTGATAGAAAAAGAGAAGGGGGTGGTATACATCTTTTGGACTTGGGGTTCCTGCACTGAGAACTTTCTAGATAGATCCAGGTGACAGAATGAGAACTGTAACCCTGGGGATGGTATAAGATGACAAGTAACCGTAGCAGAGAAATGGTATCAACAAACCCAGGAGAACAGTGTAAGATGGTGTCATAGGCTTCCTGTCCCATGGAACAGTGCCATTCCAGTGGGTGTGCTGCCCCACAGAGCTAGAGTCCTGTGAGCCTTCAAGCAGAAGTTAGAAGTGAGTGAATTGAAACTCCTGGTGGAGTGGGGTACCTCCAGGCACATGGCTGGCTGACTCACAGAGCAGAGCATCTTTAGGCTGACAGCCTTTGGACAAGAAGCAGGGTGCTTCTGGGCACTATCAGCAGAAATCAAGAGCTTTGTGACACTGCTATCTCAGAGACGATGTCCAGTCAGCGGGCCAGAAAATGAGGGAGATGCCTGAGGGCAGATACAGCCCCATAGCTATCCTGACCAAACAGCTGTAACCCAAGCCATTCCTGATCCTGAATTGTAACTTGTTACATTTCTAATAAACCCCATAATAGTGAATCTGATCTGTGAATCTTATTTGGTCTTTGTCGTGGATTTTGAACACAGCAGAGACATAAACAATGGTAGGAAGGACTGTTGGTGTCAGAATTGTGAAAAGATTAGAGGATGGAGATATGTTTGATCCCACCACATAGCAATCTGTCATGGGTTGTTGATGCTGATGCTGAAGCTTCTCACGGCTTGTTAAGGTAGGTGAGGAGAACCAATACCCCATGCAGTTTTCATAGGAGTGGTATGAACAGCTTGTAGAAATAGCCGTAAGTATGATAACATTTATGCAAAGCTTTGAAACACACACATATTAAAGTTTATGGATAGATAACAAGAATAAAAAAACACATATGTCAGTATAAACCAAATACTTAGAAAAGCCAATCTATCTGAAGAAGAAAGTGGGTAACTGGATGATACAAGAAGGATCTGCAAGGAGCTTCAACTATATCTATAATGTTTCCTTGCTTTTGATTCTGAAGAATCTGACACAACTAAGACAAAATATTAAGATTTCACAATGTTTGTTATGGAGTGCCAGAATGTTACTTTTATTGTTTAGTATAGTTTCTCTTTTGATAGGAATGAAATATTTGGTAATGAGATTGTTAAAGATAGAGACCTTGGCAAAAGTGTGATATTCCAAACCTCTCTTTCAGACCCTGCTTTATGTACCGATGCTTCAGACTCACATAAGAGTTACTGTGTCTTTCAGAAGTGGATAGGAAGGAGAGATGGATGGGAAGGAGGAGAAAATTCCATCAGGGTCTCTGTGTTCTAATCTATTGCTGGGGCTAGGCCCAGTCTATTTAGTGCTTAGCAGTCAATCTTAAACTTTCCAATAGGGACAGGCTATGTAGATGTTCTAAGGAGAAAGCTAGGAATGTGTAAGTATTTTACCTAAGTTTCTTCATTCTGAATCTTCTGAAGCCTCAAATAAAAATGACTGCTGTTCATTATTTATGAACTGACTGTAGTAGCTATTTGAGTGGAGAGAAGTAGAGGAAAATGTTTTGAAAAATTATATTTACTTGAACTGTGGGTAAAAAATAAAACAGAAAAAAAAAAAAAGGCTGTCATGTATCAAGAAAGGAACCCTTCTGAAATTCAGTAAGCACATTATGCTATAAATAATTCCCATGTTAAATTACGAACACAACCGGAGCATATGCTATTAGTACTAATTCTTTTAGTCATATCCCCACACCTGTGGAATTATGGGAGTTGCACAGCTATGGAAAAATCAGAACTTTACCAATAGCTTTGTAATTAACTATTATGTTTATCTTCTAACAACCCTGATAGGAATCTTGAAATGATTTCCCATAAAGTCTATTTAGAAAGAAAACACTTTAAATAGGCAAGGTTAAAAATTGATTCTTTTTTTTTTTTTTTTTTTGTACAATCTGCAAATTTCAGTTTGTGGCACACATAAAGCAAAAGTGTTTACATGCTACTAAGATGAAAATGCCTACTTTACAAGGAAACACATAATATTGAGACAAAAGTCAGAAAGGTGACTTGGTAGAAAGCAGAGCATATACAAGAGCCGTACAGATAACCACTGGTCCCTTCGTACGGCAAGAGGTAGTTTGTCATGTAGCAAATAAAGAAGGTTCATTTGAATCTTGCGGTGTCACTGTAGGATCCATACTAGACTGTGAACCACAAGGTCAGCTGTCCAAACCCAAGTTGCTCCTTGGAAATCCTATATGGTAGTCACTATGAGTTGGAACCAGTGTGACAGCACTTCACAACAGTAACAGCGTTGTGCATGCATTTGGGTGCCATTGATGAGTGAGAGAATGCAGACTGCTTAAAATAATGAGTAAACTTTCACTATTCAACAGATATTTATTGAGCACCATCTCTGTGTGAGCTTCTCTTAGGTATTAGTGATACAGTGGTATATAAAATCCAACATGGCTGCCCCTGACCTAATGGGACTTATTGTCGCAAAACAAATACAAAACGGAAACTCTTACAAGTGCTATAGAGAAGACAGAAAATGAGCCTATGTTTGGGGATCCTGGTCAGGGAGTTCAGTGAAGGTTTCTCTGAAGAAGTGATACATGAATTTTAACCTCAAGTTATGAGTGAATGGAAGAAGTCCAACATGTTGAAGTAGTTTGGTGGTTGTGTGCCTTTGAGCTCATTACAATTCCTGGGGACCCTGTATAGGATTTCTCCAGCTGCAAATCTTCATGGGAGCAGAAAGCCTCATCTTTGTCCTGTGGAACAACTCGTAGATTTGAACTGTTGACCTTGCAGTTAGTAATCCAGCTTGTAATCCACTATGTTGGATTTAGCGTGTCAAGAGTATATATGTTGTTTTGGTCAACAACTATGTTTTGTGCATCTATTATAACAAGCCAGGTATGTTTCTGGTTGACCGGGTTATATAAAGAAGACAAAAACCTTTGTCCTTGAACTTATGTTGGACAAAGAGGGAGTAATCACTGAAAATAGGCATAATAATTAATTGAGTAGCATAGTACCTTAGAAAATGATAAGTAACATGGGAAAGGGGTTTGTGTTGTTAAGTACCACTGAGTCAGGTTTCCTAGGAGCAACTGGTGAGCTGATCCGACGAACTTAATCTCAAACTGACCTTGCAGTCCAGTGCATTAACACACATCAGGAGGGGTAAAAGAAGGAAAAAGGGCAAGGCATAATTTTAGTGCCTCCAGTTTGGAGATAAACAACATTTAAAATAGATTAATAAAGGCAGGCCTCTTTAGGAAGGTGAATGAAGACCTGGAAGGTAAGGGGGGTGGTTCTGCTGATACCTGGGAGGAGTACTTCAGGCTGAAGGAACAGCCACCTGTTGATCGGAAAGTGCTCGGTTTGTTCTGGAAAGGAAGGGTCAGGAGCTGGAGCAGAGTGGGTGAGGGAGAGGGTGGGGAGAGCCAGGTCAGAGGGTAACAGGCAGTTTAGATCCTGGAGTGTCCTGTGGACATTATGGGTACTTGTGAGTTACCAGTGGGATGGAACAGCTTACTAATAATGCAGTAATGGAACTTTTACTCCGAGAGAGGATGCCATGGGAGGACTTTGAGCAGAAACAGGACATGGTCAGACTTGTGTTCTAAAAACATTTGCTTAATTGCTGTCTGAAAAATACAGAGGTATGGGGCAAAGGTGAAGCAAAATTTCCAACTTTAGCAACTGGGAGCTGCAAGTTGCCATCCAGGGAGGACAAGATGAAGAACAATGAGGGAGGGGATGAGGGAGAGAGAACAGCAATTAATTCCAGAACATTCTAAGGTGAGAATTCTATTGAACATCCAAGGGACGATGTCAAGTAGGCAGCTGGGAGAAGAGATGAGAAGACAGGGAACAAAAGACATTCGAGGTTATCCAGAGTAATTGTAAGGCGAATACAGCCTGAATTACAATATATTTGTTTAGGACAAAACACACTTGGTGGTGGTGGTTATGCGCTGTGAAGTCGGTTCTGACTCATAGTGACCCTGTACAGGGTTTCTGAGGCTATAAAAGCACACTTAGGAGTTGTTGTTTTGTGTGTGTGTGTGTGTTGTTTGTTTTTTACATCTTATTGTAAATGCTCAACTGCTAACTAAAGGCAGTAGTCCAAACCCACCAGCTCCCTATGGGAGAAACATGTAGCAGTCTGTTTCTGTAAGGATTTACAGCCTTGGAAAACCTGAGGGGGCCGTTCTAATCCATTTGATAGGGTTGCTGTGAATTAGGATGGACTAGACAGTAGTGATTTTGGATTTTTCCATTTTATCATATAGGATCAGCACTGGACTGTGAGTCACAAAGTCGGCAGTTCAAAACCACCAGTTGTTCCTTGGAAATCCTACCCAAGGCCATAATGAGTTGGTAGTGATTCCACAGTACTTAACAAAATCATGTATTCCGTATAATATTGTGCCTTTGAATTTGCTGATGTTATTCTCAGATGTTTGCTTATAGATATTGAAAAATTGGATTTATGAAGACACGGATAATAAAAGGCAATAACGAAAATATAACAAAGTCTTTGACTTATGTCAGAACCCACTTCGGATGGAATCATCAGAGCAGAACTCCATTGGAAGTTGGAGTCTACCTGTACTTAATATGTGGAGTCCTAGTGTAGTACTGTAGGATAAACACTGGACTGTTAACTGCAAGGTCAGGGTTCAGACCCAACAGCTGTTCCTTAAAATGCTCTGCAAGGTTGATGTAAGCTGGAACTGACTCAACAGCATTTAATAACTACAGCAGTGTACTAAGTATTTATGATTTCACAGCTCTTCTATTTACATGTAGTTGTCCTGAGTTGGAACTGACAGCAACTGAGTTGTTTGTTTCGTATTAACTCATGTATTCATCCCAACATACCCTTGTAGTCAGTGATTTGCTTACACACACTTGACAAATGAGGGCAAGGAGGGTCAAGGTAGTTAAATGATTTGTCCAGAGTTTTCACACAGCAATAATTCAGTGGCAGAGCCAGGATTAAAGCCCAGGTAGCTCATTTGCAGTCTGCTGGTCCAGGGGTGTTACTAGGGTTAGTGTCATCCACTGTGGCAACTCATAGTGTCACCCCAACTCAAGGGGATGGGTCAGCTGGAAACCCTCTCCTGGTGGGCAGAGCTGCTTTCCTGTTCCTCTTGGTTCTGCCCCCTCTGCTCCTAAATCTCCTCCTTTCTTCTACTGGTCAAGGCCAAGACCTGTCTTTTTGCCCAAACATCCACACCTTAATTGGTAAGTGATGTGTTACCACACTGAGTGACAGGTAACGGGTGGCTCCTCTTTATGCAGTTCTGGTCTGCCCACTGCTACTGTGGACCCTGAGGTGTTTTGGGTGTCATCTCTTCTAACAGAGTGAGGAAGTGTGTTCCACACCCTTCACACTTCCTAATGATGCCACTGCCCTGGCTTCTACAACACTGTGCACTGCTGGTCATTAATTGCTGCAATTTTAAAGCTCGAAATGCTCATAGAAATCACCTAGCTCAGCCATTTGGGTAAATCCAATTAGAGGTCTTCAGAAACAGTAGGTTGCAAATGGAATCCTAGACAGCAACTGTGTCCACACCAGTCCTAGAGGGAGGCTGCTAATTAAAGTCCAATTCTGGGAATTCCTTTGTCAAGTCAAGAATCCTTTTTGTAAAGCAAAGAATCTACTCTCCAATTTAACTTTGGAGAAAATGGTGTTCTTCCAATATTAGGTAAACCTATAAAACTAAGAAGTGTCAGAGCATGTTCTATCATTCCAGGGAGAGGAGCTGTGGTGAAGGACCAGGTTAAAGGTGGGCAGAGGAGACTGCCTGAAGACCTCCAATTTACTGTTGGAGGGCATGTCACTTTCTAGACTGACAGGATGTTGTAATTTTCAATCATTTCACCACTAAGAAGACTTTTAAGTGATTAGAATCTACTTCTTGAATCTGTGAATTACTGAAGAGGATAGGATAGACTGTTTCCCACTGTTCACTCCTTCTCTTTCCACTTTAAAGAATTGTTCGTCTCCCATTCTGTTCCCACTCAGAGTTTCTGGTAGGACTGGCAATTGCTAGGCTGCACCTGCCTCCCAGTCCTTGGCTTAGGCACGTGACCAGGCTTTCATCTGAGCTGTCTTTCTCTGGAAGATGAGCTATAAAAACAAAGTAAATGTGTGGCAACAGTCAATATATGACTACATGGCAAGAACTCTCTGAGAATAAATCCCAGCAGAGGACAATCGAGCTAGAAAGGGAGAATAATAAAGTTGAACCTTGGTGACATTGCCTAAAATCCTAGCCCAGCCACACCTGAATCCAGCAAGTTATCCCACTTGGATTTTCCAGTTACATTTAAGCGATAAATTCTCTTTGTTGATCTTGGCTTAGGTTTTCCTGCCTTAAAAAAAGGAGTAGTAATACTGTCTATCTTGTAGCAAGTAGTGAGGATCACATTAAATAATGTATGTAAAACACTTAAAGCAGTACTTAGAACATAATTATGGTTGTATAACATTCTACCTCAAGTTAGATTTCCGACAAGATGGCAGACTAGGCAGGACGAATACGTAGATTCTCTATTGAAAAAAAAGGCCAAAGAAACCAAATGAAACATCTGGATGTTAGTCCAGAAACTGTTAGCTTCAAGGAAAGGATAAAGTAGATCAAATGCCAATTAGAAGAAGAAACTGAATGAAAACAATGGACAAGAAGACATAAAAGAGGTAAATTGTCAACTGACCTGTCAGAGCGGCCATTCTGAACTTTTGTAAGCAGTGCTTTGATTGGGCAGCTCCAATGATTGGCTTTATTTGTCCAGGACTGGTGGTTGGTGACAAGAAAGGTTTGATTTTCTCCTTATTCCTATATACCCTCCCAATCACCAGAAGAGTGGCCACCCTCCACTCTGACTTACTTGTTAGCTGGTGACACCCTTCTTCCTCCATGTCACTCCTGCCCTGTCTGATGTTAGAAACCCTTGTTTGGGGGCACATGCTACCTGCCTTCAAAGCCAGCAGAGCAGGCAGCACCTCCTAGGTCATTGTAATCATAGTCCTGAACTGGTGTTCTACTCCATCCCAGCCACTTCCTAGGCCAGCAGAAGCCCAGATGCAGACTCGGTGCCCTATGCCTACCCTTCACCACCTCCTGGACCTGGAGAGGTGCCAACTGGACATGTTGCTCCCTCTAGTTTTCACCTTGTTTTTTTTTTCTTGTTATTTTTTTCCACTTCTTATTTTTTGTTTACTCCTTTTCTTTTTTTCCGCTTCTCTTATTTTTCATTTACTCCTTTTCTTTTTTTCTTTTCTCTTTTCAACTTCACCAGTTTTTGCTAAATTTTTTCTTCCTTTTTTTTTTTTTTGCTCTATTTGTTTTTTGTTGCTGTTTATTTTATCTTTTTTTAAAAAATCTTGTGCTTGATGAGAGACAGCAATTGTGTCCACACCAACTAGTCACACAAGCATGTATCACCCCATTCACTGGGCAACTGCCACCACCCCTCTTGTGCCATCTGATTGACAGCAGATGGTGGCCAACACTAGCTCAGCCCAACCTCAGCAGCTGGTGGATTTGACCTGCCAACCTTACGGTTTGCAGTCCAGTGCTGATCCTCCAGCGCCACACCATGAGTCTATAGTCTTTGTAACTGCCATCACATGACTCCTGGAAGCATGCAGATTAAGTGCGGTTTCTCTTTTCCTGATAGATCTGGATAAGATAAGGTGAGGGAGGTGCTGATAAGATTATGTGATTGACTCATGAATGATTGTTAGCAGGGTAAAATCTCAGAACTCTAACGTGGAGATTGATCATTTTTGCCATCTTGTTGGGTATAACTTGAGCCGTCTCAGTAATAGGAGTGGGGAGTCTCACTATCATCAAGCAAGAAGATCTGTGAGTGAAGCACATCCTTTGGGCCCTGAGAATCCTGGGCATGGAACCTCTTTGATCCCAGGACAGAAAGCTGTGGCATGAGAGATATGATTGAGGAGTGGCAGCAGCAGAACCAAGAGTCAATGCACAAGAGAGAGCAGTGGGTTCCCAGCCCAAGGAGTGAATCGAACTGAGTGCCTCTGGACAAGAGGCTTACTTGTTAAGTGGGGTGCCTTCAGGCACTTAATTTAAGGAGGTAAGTTTGCTGATCCATGGAGCTAGAACTGAGACTTATAGCAGAATGGCATATACTTTGGGCATTTATTGGCAGCTTTAAAAGAGCTGTATAATATTGCCCAAGCAAGGAAGATGCCAAGGGGCCACGTGGCTGAGAGGTCAAGGACCAGAGAGAGGTCTACCTACAGGCATGGCTATGTAAGTTTGTAACAAGGAGAGTAGTAACACCAAGGAGACGCAAACTCTTTAGAAAAATCAGCACTCAAGATCCAAAGAGCAGCATTTGCCCAAGGACAGTTCAGAAGATAGGAAGGGATAGAAAAGAAGGACATCCAGAAACCAAAAGCAAAGGGGAGGACAAGGTGGGGGTGGGGAATGATTGCTTTAAATTGTGGAGATTTCAATCGGTGGCATGAATCAATGCATGTATGAATTGTTGAATGGAAAACTGATATGTGGAGTAAAACTTTACCCAAATCACAACAGAGTGTTTTAACAAATTCTACCCCCAAATTTAGTGACTTAAAATAACAACCATTTCTTGAGTTCATCCATCAGTTTGTTGTACTGTAGTGGCTTGTGTGTTGTGATGATGTCATAAGTATATTAAATGTCAGCAAGGTTACCTGTGGTGGGCAGGTTTCAACAGTGCTTCCAGACTAACTCAGGAAGAAAAAGGTCTGTGTTTTGATATACTTTAAAATTTTTTTGTTGTTGGTAGGTGCCATCGAGTTGGTAATGACCCATAGCGACCATATGCACAGCAGAACGAAACACTGCCCGATCCTGGGCTAACCTCACTATTGTTGCCATGCTTGAGTCCATCGACGCTGCCACCTGGCCAATCCATCTAGTTGGGGGTCTCCCTCTTTTTCTCTGACCCTCCAACTTACCGAACATGATATCCTTCTCCAGCGACTGGTCCCTCCTGACAATATGTCCAAAGCATGACAGACAAAGTTTGGCCATCTTGGCCTCTAAGGAGCACTCTGGCTGCACTTCTTCCAAAATGGACCTATTGGTTCTTTTGGCAGCCCATGGCATTTTCAATAGTCTCCTCCAACATCATAGCTCATAGGCATCAGTTCTTCTACGGTCTTCCTTATTCACTGTCCAGCATTTGCATGCATATGAGGTTATTGAAAACACCATGGGTTGGGTCAGTTAGCCACTGAAAACTCTGTGGCTCACAAAGAAAACATTGCCCTATATAGTACTGGAAGATGAGCCCCTTGATTGGAAGGCATTTAAAACACACAGCATTCAGAACAATGAACTCAAGCATACCACCAACAGTGAAGAGGGTGTAGAAATGAACAGAATTGTGTTCTGTTGTACTTTGGGCTGCTGTGAGGTCGAGTCACCTTCATAACAACTAACACTAACAACATTGACATTAGATTTTTGGGGCTGTCCTTTTGAACTGGGCTCTCTTGCATGGTTTTTCTGATCTCAGCTGGACTCACTCATGGCTCTACATTCTGTTTATGAGGTGGTTATCTCATCCTCTAGAAGGCTAGGCCAGCTCTTTGTTACAGTTGCTAAGCAGAGTTCCACTAGAAACAATAAATACTTGCAACACTATTTTAGGTATATATTTGAAAGTTACAGACTCTCCCGTCTGTTTCATTCTAATAACCAAAAAAGTCATATGGCCAGTCAAGATTCAAGACCTAGAGAAATAGTGACTACTACCTCTTCATGCAAAGAACTGCAGATTAACATTGCAAAGGGTCTGACCGAGAGATCAGTGAGTTCTAGTAAATGGCCACTTTGTCAATCTGCTATAGGTGTTCAATATATCTCATTATTCATTGCTGCTTTTATTATTATTCTTGTTTAAACTAGGTTTGGCACTGTAGGATAAGCACTGAACTGCTATCAACAAGGTTGGCAGTTCAAACCCACGAGCCACTCCTTGAAAAACCAATACAGGGTCAATTTGAGTTAGAACTGACTCAATGGTGCCCAGCTATGGCAATAACATACTTGAAGCAAGAGCATTAATAGCCACCACTAGTCTGTCCGTTTGTGTACTGTGGTAGCTTGCATGTTCCTGTGATATTGAAATGTATGCCACTGGGATTTCAAAAGCAAACAGCGTCACCCATGGTGGATAAGTTTCAGCTGAGCATCTACAATAAGACAGACAAGGAATAAATAGCATCGAACGCTTAAGATAGCAACAGAATAGTGAATGTTGAAATATGATGAAGAGAACCAGAATACTGTCAGACAGTGCTGGTAAATGAGTCCCTAAGGTCAGAAGGCACCCAAAATATGACTTCCCAGAGTGGAATTTACTGTGATAAGGAGAAAAAGTTTGCACGAACTTCATTCGCTGATGGGGCATAACTCAGAATAAGGAGAAAAAGCTGTAACATCCATTAATAATCAGAACATAGAATGCACAAAGTATAAATTTATGAAGTTGCCAAAATGGAAATAAAATACATCAAAATAGACACTCTAGACATTAGTGAGCTAAAATGGACTGGTAATGGCCATTTTCAATCTGACAATGACATGGTTTACTATGCCACGAATGACAGATTGAAGAGGAATGGTATCACGTTTTTGGTTCATTGCCAAAAAGAACGTTTTAAGATCTATATTGAATATAACTCTGTCGGTGATAGGATAATATCCATGTGCCTACAAGGAAGACTTGTTAATACCACTATTATTCAAATATATGCACCAACCACTAAAGCCACTGATAATGAAACTGAAGAATTCTACCAACTTATTCAGTCTGAAATCATGCAATCACAATATACTGATAATTACTTGTGATTGGAATGCAAAGGTTGGTAATAGGAAGGATCATTTGTTGGGAAAGGATACTGTAGACCTCATGATAGAATTTTTCAAGATCAATGATGACTTCATTGCTAATATCTTTTTTAAACATTATAAAAGATGGCTATACACATGGACCTTACCAAATAAAATACACAGAAATCAAATTGATTACATCTGTGGGAAAAGACAGTGGAAAACCTTCAGGCTAAATGAGGCCAGGGGCAGATAGTGGAATAGACCATCAATTGCTCATATGCAAGTTCAGGATGCAGCTGAAAGAATTAAAACAAGTTCACAAGAACCAACATATGACCTTGAATATATCCCACCTAAATTTGAGACCATCTGCGAAAAGATTTATTGCATTAAATACTGTAATAGTTAGGGTTTTGGTTCAACTTGACTAGGCCAGGAGTTGCAGAGTTTTAGCAGTTGAGCTGTACGTATTCCCATGGTGATGAAGCCTAATACAGGTATAGTTAGCTCTATGGTGAGTGGCTATGAACAGCCAATCAAGTGAAGGCTTGGTTCCTCGAGTGTGTGGCCTGCTCTTCATATTATGAACACATGGGAAAGGTTCTTAATTTCTCTCTTCAGCTGGGGGCCTGGGACTCTGCAATTGTAAGCCATTTCTTTGATGATGAACATCTTTATATATGTATATGTGTTTCACTGGTTTTGCTTCCTTGGAAAATCAGGTCTAAGACAGACACTAATGATGAAAGACAAGAAGAGTTACGAGACAACATCTAGAACATCATAGAGAAAGAAGCAAAAGGTCATTAAAAAGACAAGAAAGAAGGAAAAAACAAAAACAGAGGTCTAAGGAGACTCTGAAACTTGCTCTCCAGCATGCAGATGCTAAAGCAAGTGGAAGAAATGAGGTGCCAAAAGAGCTGAACAGAACATTTCAAAGGGTTGCTGAAGAAGACAAAGTCAATATTACCGTGAAATTTACAAAGACCTGGATTTAGAAATCCAAAAAGGAAGAACACGCTCAGCATTTCTCAAGCTGAAAGAAATGAAGAAAAATATCCAGCCTCAATTGCAATATTGAAGGATTCTGTGAGCAAAATCTTGAAGTTTCAAAAGAAGATGGAAGGAATATACACAGTCACTGTACCAAGAAGAAACCATTTCAAGAGGTAAAATGTGATTAAGAGTCAATGGTACAGAAAGAAGAAGTCCAAGGTGCACTGAAGGCATGGGCAAAGAACAAGACTCCAGGAGTTGATGGAATACAAATTGAAATCTTTCAACAAACTGATGCAGCACTGGAAGCACTCACTCATCTATGCTAAGAAATTTAGAAGTCACATCAACTGAATGGAAGATATCCACATTTCCATAGAGAGGTGGAAGGAATGGTTTCTACAATGGAATGTGGAATTCATCGGGCAATATCATTAATATCACATGTAAGTAAATTTTAACTAAAGGTATTTCAAAAACAAATGCAACAGTATATTGACAGTAACCTGCCAGAAGTTCAAGCCAGATTTAGACAAGGATATGGAACTATGAATATCATTGCTGATGTAATATGGCTCTTGGCTGAAAGCAGAGAATACCAGAAAAATTTTTACCTGTAATTTATTGACTATGCAAAGGTTTTCAACTGTGTGGATCGTGACAAGCTATGGACAACGTTGCAGAGAATGAGTATTCCAGAACACTTACTTGTGCTCATGAGGAACCTATATGTAGACCACGAGCCAGGTGTTGAAACAGAACAAGGGAACACTGAACTGTTTAAAATGAGGAAAGGTGTGCACAAGAATTGTATTCTTTCACCATACTTACTCAGTCCATATGCCGAGCAAATAATTTGAGAAAATGGATTATATGAAGCAAAACATGGCATTGGAGGAATACTCATTAACAACCTGCAAAATGTAGATGAAGCAACTTTGCTTGCTTATAGCAAAGAGGACTTAAAATACTGATGAAGATCAAAGACCACAACCTACAGTATTAGTTGCACCACTCTGTAAAGGGAACAAAAATCCTCACCACTGGACCAATAAAAAGCATCATGATAAATGGAGAAAAGATTGAAGTTGTCAAAAACTTGTGCCAAAACCATGTGGGAGCCATGTCTGACATCCTGTGGTTTCACAAGGGGGAAAGAGAATCAAACTCAAAATCAGCCCAAGGTTGATTCCTATGAAGCATAAGTCAGACATGCTTCTACCCTACAATCTTCTTTACCCTATTCTGACACCAACCATTCCTCCCACAGCACTCCCTCCTTCACATTGGACTTGATAATCCCTTGCAGTTGCCACACAGAACTCATAACAATACTCACAGTTACAGAGTTTATTAGGGAAGTGAGCAGTCATCAATTTTAGAAACAAAACCAACTCTAGACGCAGCATTTCTCCAGTCAGGAACACTCTGTCTGCCATATTGCAGGCATGCCTCACTCTTGTCTTCAGCCTGTCAGCCATGTGTTCCCTTGGCTTCTGCCTTGCTCTGGAAAGTGTTACAAAACTCCTTTAGCCAGACCGTGAATGTCCAAAGAACACATTTTTCAAGTCAGTATCCTTCCTGTAGACACTCAACTACACTCAGTCCATGGGTCTAGAGCCTGAAGCTGCTCTGTCTCACCATGCTGTTGCCTCTACCATCACCTCTTATTGTCTGTCACCTCTCATTGCCTCTTACAGTCTCCTGCTTCACTCATGCTCTTCTTGATGGTCCTGGGATTTTCTGTCCCAGTTTCTGAGATAACTCCTTTAAAGCCTAACTGGAGGGCAAAACTAACCAATCCCAGCCTTAGAGTAGTGTATCTTATTTGCATGGTTCCAGCCTTGTCACTTGGTGGGAATTAAGACAACTTTGGATAGAAAAACTGTATCAAATAAATTCAAGGCTTGGATCCACTATCGATACTCATGGAAGTAACAGTCAATAAATCAAACTATTGGGTAAATCTGTTGCACCAGCCTTCTTTAAAGTGTTCAAGAGCTAAGATGTCTGTTTGAGACTTAAGGTGTGCCTGACCCAAGCCATGGTTTTTTCAGTAGTATCATCTGCGTTTGAAAGTTGAACAGTGAATAAGGAAGAACATAGATGAATTGATGCGTTTCATTTACAGTGCTGAAGAAGAATATTCAAAGTGCTATGCACTGCTAGAAGAACAAATAAATCTATTTGAAGAAGTACAAGCAGAATGTTTCTTAGAAACCAGGATGGCCAGACTTTGTCTCTCATGTTTCTGACATATTATCAGGAAGGTCCAGTCCCTGAAGAAAAGAGACATCATGCTTGGTAAATTGGATGGTCAGCAAAAAAGAGGAAGACCTTCAACGAGATGGATTGGTACAATGGCAGCAGCAATGGGCTCAAACATGGCAACGATTGTGAAGTTGTACATGATTAGACAGTGTTTTGTTCTGTTGTTCATAAGGTTGCTATGAGTCAGAACTTACTTAATGGCACATAACAAAAATAACAAACTTCTTTATTCTCTATCATTTACTCTAAACATTATCACCATTGTCATTAGATTTTAAACAATGCTCTTAATAACTCAGCGATCTCCTAGTTTACTTTCTTGGATTTCTCATTGAAACTCAGATATAGTTTACTTTTAGAAATATATGAAGTATTTGCCTCCAAGAAATATCCTAATGACACCCTGTCTGTAATTAACCAAGTACTAAAAAAAAATTTTGAAAAGGACAACTATAATTTCCCAGGCTGCAAACTATATTTTATGTGCTCAGCAAGACGTTGACTTTAATGATCTATTATGCACAATCTATTATTTGTTTGAGTTCCTCTTCATCGGTTTCCATTTTGTAATTGTTTGTATTTTTTCTTGGTTGGTTCACCTTTGATTGCTTTAGATTTAAGGGGGTAGACATTGAGATCATTCAATTGTTCTTTGGAGGCCATAATATTTATTCTTTTCAGGAATAAATACATTGTACATTTTCATGCTCATTAATTTTTGATTGTTGAGACTATCAAATTATGCAAGGTGTGCAGTGAATACATTTTGATTCATTACTTATACAAATTCCATCAACAGTACTCAAACTGATTTGATTATTTTCATTATTATGGCACTAAAGATAGTACCGAATTTCAGTTTCTGCTGTTTCTAAATGCAATGTAGGCTTAATGTAAACTTCTCCCTTTGATACTAAAAAGACAAGAAATATCAAAAGGATGTGGATCTTTGTTTTTGGTAAAGAACTGTTAATCTTTCTCCAGAGTCAGAGTGATCTGTAATATACTTTTGATATTCATACACCTAGAGCAAATATATGCATTATAATATCCCACAATGAGCAGGTGGAGCAAACGCCTCCATTAAGATTCAGCAATTAGGTTATGCCTACCATCTGCCACGCAGTAAATAATATCTTTTTGAATCAGTGTTAAAAAAAAATGCCTACTGTGTGTTTATAATACTATCACTATTATCAGCCAACATTGTTGTTGTTCTTATGGGGGTTGGTTCCAACACATAGGGATCCTATGGACAAAGGAATGTGACACTGCCCTGTGCGGCACCATCCTCACAATTGTAAGTTTGAGGCCATTGCTGCTGCCATTGTGTCAATCCATCTTGTTTGAGGTCATCCTCTTTTTCATTGGTCCTCCACTTTACCAAGCATGAAGCTCTTCTCTAGAAACTGGATCCTCCTGACAACATGTCCAAAGAACTAGAAATGAAGTTTTTTCCATTCTGACTTCTAAGGATCATTCTGGCTGTACATCTTCCAAAATAAATTTATTTGTTCTTCTAGTAGTTTGTGATATTTTTAATCTTCTTTGCCAGCACCATAGTTGAAATGCATTAAATTTTCTCTGGTTTTCTTTATTTATTGTCTGACTTTCACAGGCATTTGAGGTGATTGATTATACCATAGCTTGGGTCTGGCTCCCTTTAGTACTCAAACTGACATCTTTGATCTTTAACACTGTAAATAAGTCTTTTGAAGCAGATTTGCAATTTCTTGACTGCTGTGTCCATTAGTGCAGAATATGGATCCAAGCAAAATAATTCTTTGACAATTCTTTGAAATTTTCTTCTTCATTTATTATCATGTTATTTATTGGTCCCATTGCAAGGATTTTTATTATTATTATTATTATTATTTTACATTGAAATTCATTCAATACCGATGACCATAGTCTTTGGTCTTCATCAGTAAGTATTTTAAGTCTTCTTTGATTTCAGCAAACAAGGTTATATCATCTGTCTATCGCAGGTTGTTAATTAGCCTTCCTCAAATCCTGATGCCATATTCTCTTTTAGCACAGCATACAGATTGAATGAGTAAGGTGAAAGGATACCACCCTGGTGCAGAGAGTCCTTCCTCTGTTTGAACTGTCTCTTGGTCCATGTACAGGTTTCTCATGAGCATAATTAAGTGTTGTTCTGAAATACTAATTATTTTTGTTGTTGTTGTTCATAAAGTTTCTCTTTTTTTTAAAGCTTTATTGTGAATTGAGTGAAAGTTCACAGGGCAGATCATCAGTTTTACATTCAATGAATTATATTTTGTTTCATTGCAATGACTACAATCCTCTCCATGTGCCATTAGTTAATAGTATTTACTTCTATTCCCCCCCTCCTTTTTTTATGTACACATACCACACACAAAATATATGTTATTTTCAACGTCCAGAGGACATCTTTTGCAAACCACCCTCTTGACCACAGGCACACAACCTTTCTCATTCTGTGGGTTTATAATCCTTAGCTGCTGTATTTCTCTATGTCACAACTTCTGCCATTGTCTCTCTTGTCACCACTTTTCTGGTTAGTCTCCCACAATCCACCCATGTTCTTTCCTCTTGATGGTCCTAGGATCCTGAAAAGAAAGATTAACTACTCCCCCCATTTAGTTACGTACCTTCTACATTCACAGTTGTGACTATCACAATTAGTCCTGCTAACAACTACAGTTGAATAATAAATCCATATCCCCATCATCCCCCATCCCTTTTCACCAGACCTATTTGGATAAGAAGAAAACTATTCAGTACAGATTCTACCGTTCCCTCCTCATTCTGAAACTGAGCACAACCATGAAAGCTTGTAAGCCAGCCACTTCACACCTTTATAGTCCCCTATGTTTGATAGCCAATGTCTAAGTTGCCCTTAGACAACTCAGTATATTGGGAAATATACTGAGGAGAAAAGCTTGATTCTTGATATGAAGAATCCTTCCCTTTCAGGGGGAATTTTGAGCAACAACATCCATAAGGAAAGGTCCTGTTCATCAACTTGTAGCAATTTATGCTTGCTCCCTTTATCAAACTTCTTTATCTTCATCTGGTTGAGTTCTGGTCAGCACGTCATCCAAACTATATTCCATAGGTATTGTCTGCAATTTTGGGAGTTCTTGCCTGCCTCCCCTGACTTCACTCAACTCTAGGCCCTAGTGGCTAGGTCAGAGTCCGTAGGCACTGGAGTTCACACATCTCCCTGAAATTCAAACCAGCCAGCCATCCTCTTCTCTATCCCATCTCCAGGTCCACAGGTGTTTATGAGATATGGCAAAACTCAGCCCGTGTCTTCATTGTTGCATTTACCCCACTTCCGCTCAAAAGTAGACCAGGACATAGAAGAATGCTCATGTGTTCTCTTTGAGCTTCAGTCTTTGAAGGGACTTTACTCCTGATGGATTGACTTTTCTTCCTTGATGACTCCCAGGCAAACAGCTTGCTTGATATTGTAACAGCCAAATAGTCTATTCTTTATTCTTTTTTTCTTTCTGCTGGTCTTTCTTCCAAGTAGTGTCTTCTGTACCTCTAGATATTCTGGTTTGGTTTACAAGTCTTTTCAAGTGGGCATGTTCCACCTCCAAATGTTCTGGGTGGGGCTCATGATTCCACCTAAGACCTCCATACTCTACAAAGGATTAACAAGAAGCCCATTTCCTTGGGAAAATTCTAGTATGCCTTTCAGCTAATCCAATCAGTTATAGCCTGAAGGTGAGCTTACAGAATTTCTGTAATCCTATTTCTCAATATTCCTTTCTATCCCATTTAAACATCTATTTTAAAATAGTAGGCAGGGGAAACCAATATCCAAGGAACAATCAAGCACCTTAACGTTAATTCCCCTTATTTACCCATTCTGACTATGTCTTGATTCTTGTATCACAGAGTCCTGTTCCAAGGTGGTGTATACATCACAATTTACTTCTTTCCCAGCTCTGGTAACATAGTGGTTATGAATTGGGCTGCGAACCTCAAGGTCAGCAGTACGAAACTACTAGATGTTCTGTGGGAGAAAGATGAGGCATTCTGCTCCCATAAAGATTTACAGCCTACTGAAATCACTGTCTACTCCCCTGCTTGGTCTTGCCGTTTGGTCTCGCCCAAGTTGTCGGCTCCAGGCTGCCAAACCCGGCAGAATGAAAAGTACACGATTTCTTACTTTCACTACAAGCTCCACTAGCTATAAGCCTTCAAATTTTAAAAGTATTCCTACCTATGTGGTTCCGAGTTTTGGAGGTCTGCCATGAATCTGCTTTGCCTGGTATTCTGTGGTATTGCTGATGGTGAACCTAGCAGCACCTCCACCCTAGCTGCCATCAAGTCCTGCCTCTCCCTTTGCCTTATTTTCACTGATGACATTGGACTGCAGTCAACATTGTTGCTGCTGTTGTTGCTAAATGCTGTTAAGTCAGTTCCAACTCATACTGAGTCTGCATATAAGGTTTCTGAGGAGAAGCTTGTGGATTTGAGCTACCAGGTGAGGTTAGCAGTTCAGTGCTTATCCTACAGTGACACACTAGAACTCCAGTCAATTCTTAGAGATGTCAACATTAGCAGAAACTATTTCATTTTGATTGGATTGCCTATTCTCTTTTGTTTATATTGGATCGAATATCAGTGTTAGTAATTGATAACTGAACACTAGCTCTGCATATTGGTCTACTTATTAGTTATTGATACATACCAAATTACTCCTAAATTAGTAACCTAGGGCAAAAGTCATTCCTTACCTTTTATAATTTCTGTGGATCAGATATTCAGGAGTTGTATGAATGTGCAATTGTGTCTCTGGATGTCAGCAGTTCAAACCCAACAGTCACTCCTTGGAAACCCTATATAGTTTCTCCATGAGGAAGAACAGACTTGAGTGCTATACTCAACAACAATAACTACAACAATCTGTTAGTTAAATCTTTTACCTGGTTCAGCTAAGAAGCCAGTATGATCAACTGTGATTGTCTGAGGTGTTTACTACTATAATAATTGTCAGTATATTCCTCAGAAGACTCCAAAAGTCATGGATTTACTTCCCAAAACAATATATTTGCACATAATTTAATGTACAATTTTAGAAAATTCATTACATCTCTCTTCCACCTACTAATTAATACTTACTAAAGGAAGTTAATTTACCTATTTTTTTCCAGTAGTAATTGAAAAGGTCTATACATTGTTGTTATTGTTGTAAAGTGCTGTTGAGTTGGTTCTGACTCATAGAGACCCTGTATAGTGTTTTTGAGGAGCAGCTGGTGAGCTTGAACCACCAACCTTGTAGTTCAAACTGACCTTGCTGTCCAACAAATTAGCCCACAACACTACACCAGGGAAAATTCATATAGAACCCAGTAAGTATCCATGTGGTCTGATTTCCAAACAACCCAAGGTAATTATTTCCCAAAAGAATTATCTCTTTAACTTTCATCTCTCAAAATACAACATGTTGCTCCAGTAGGCACACTCAGATAAATCTTTTCATCTTTTTATATCCTTCTTCCTATCCCATAATTTCTGGATATCTCATTTTGTAAATCCTCTTACCTTTTGATTTCAACTCATACTTTTACTCTTTCCCATCTCTCCTATCTTAGCCTTTCTTATAAAGGCTTTCTTATATGCAAATTAACTTAGCCTTACTTATAAAAGACTTTCCTACTTCTTTCTTCGTTATGTTCTCCTGCTTTTCTTCTCATTCTCTATGTATGCGTTGTTAAGTCCAAAGAACCAGTCTGGTAGGAATGGCCTTTCCCAGTGAGTAGGGACTCCAACATATGGGGGAGAGAGGGAGGAGAGACAGGTGGCAAGTTCAGCATTCTCTTTATCTATCCTTCCATACTGGAGGAGTGGCAGGCCCCAAACTTTGACATGTTAATGTCTCTAAAATCTTCACACTTTCACTCAGCAGTAATTGATTTGACAGAGAAATCCTCAGGAAAGTTACTGTTTAGAAAATCTTGCCTATATGAATCTTCTGAAGAGCTAGTTGCAGGTTATAGTGTGGTTTGGATTTTATGAACTATCTGGATATATTATCACACTTTGTGATTCTTAATACCATCTTTTTATGTTACATGGATTTCTGTTATAGTCAGAATGTGATGGCAAAAATATAATTATCCTTTGACCATGGGAATGCATTGAGATATCCATTAATTGCATAACTTTAGGAATTGACAATAGCACAACACCAGGCTCAATTATGGAATGTTGTCCAGGAAACTCTGTGAGAGCTGGAATTCCATGGGACTGTCTTATTTGTCTAAGTCTCTTGAGTTTTCCACTTTCGGCAAGGTGCAGTCTAACTCCTTTTCTATCATGTCTTTTGGTGTAAAACATTTGTTTGTTCCTTCTCTAATAGGTTTTCACCTTATACAGGTTACAGTTTTCACAGGCTTCACTGTATATAGAGGTACTTAGTGCAATAGTAAATTGAGTTTTAATGTTTATCCAAAGTGGTCGTCTATTTTTTTCAATCTCAGTCCTTCAAGATTAGAGAGAAGGTTGCCAATTCAGGAAAAGCAGAGAAACTTCTGGAGTAGGTAGACTTCTGTGATGGCTCCCAACATTCCTGTCCCTGGATAATCCCAAGTTGGTGGTTGTGATGAATATTACTCTGTCCTTAGAGTATGTTATATGGTGTGTTTGACTTTAAGGAAGGGAGATCATCCTGGATAGTTAGGACCTCATCAAGTGAAATCCTCAAAAAATTTGGGCCCTTCTTGGAGACAGAGATGTATGAGAGAGATTCCTCATCAGGTGTATATGCTCTTCTGCTAGCTTTGAAGATGAAGGGGGTCTCATCATAAGCATTGGACAGTGGTCTTTAGGAGCTGAGAGTGAGCTTTGGCTGAAAGCAACAAAAGGAGGACCTCCTTAACTACAAAGAACTGCATTCTGTTACAACCATGTGAACTTGGAAAGGATCCTGAGCTCCAGATGGTCAACATCTTGATCCGGCTATTGTGATAACCTGAGGAGAGATCCAGTCTACACTGTGCCCAAATTTCTGACTTACAGAACTCTAAGATAATAAGTAAGTTTATGATAATTTTTTATGGTAATAGTAATTTGTTACTCAGTTTTACAAAATGAAGGCAGTTCTGAATCTGTTTTCTTTTGGCATCATTGGAAAGTAAGAACCCAAGAGGAGAGACAATATGTGTGGCAGTTAAGAGTCCCAGCTCTGGATCCTAGATCTAGGTTGATGATCCAATTCTACCTAATTATAAGTATTTTCTCCAAGTATCTCTTCACTCCAACCCTCAGTTTCCTCATCTGCATAAAAGAATATTACTATTGACTTTTCTCAGGGCCGTCAAGAGGTGATAAACATAAAATACTGAGAATGGTGGCTGGGGCATATAAGTTACATATTGTTGTTGTTAAGTGCTCTTGAGTCAGTTTCTACTGATAACAACCCTATTAGGTTTGAACCAATGACCTTTTGGTTAGCAGTCCAGTGCATAGCCTACAGTGCCACACCAGGACTCCAAGAGTTACATTGCATTGGTGGCAGTGTGCCGTGGAGTCGGTTACTACTCATAGTGACCCTGTATAGGATTCCTGAGGCTGTAAATTTTTACAGGAGAAGAAAGCCTCATCTTTTCTTTACAAAACTGTGGGTAGTTTCTAACTGTAGGCCTTGAGGAGAGCAGCCCAGCTCATAACCACTTCACTACCAGAGTTCCAAGAGCTATATCAGTGATAGTTACCATGACCCTGAGAAAAGTTACTAGAACAGTGACATCGAAATCTGAAGAATAGGAACAATTATTAAATGTCTGAGAATTGAATACCTGTGACAATTTAACGAGAGATTTTCATATTTGTTTCCACTTAATCATTACCCTGTAAGGATGATGTTATTAACAAGGTACTGCTTTTGTACTCTTTTGCTTTAAACTCAGAAGTTGAAAATAAAGAAAATACAGGGTCTATGTATTATCCTTCACCAAATTTCACTGATAATGACATCTTATAGAACATCCGAGCATTATCAAAACCTTAAAATTGACATTAATGTTATTAACTAGATTACAGATCCTATTCACATTTTTGTCTTTAATAAACTCAATTTGCACATGAGAAAATTGAGACTTATTTCTTAAGTTATTCCTCTTCATGTTGTCCTACATGAATCTTAGACCTTCTTCAGATTTTTTTTTTTAATCCTTTTTTGTGTTTGTTCTATCTTAGTGGTATTGAGTGATTTGTCTTCTAATTCACTGGTTCTGACTTCCAGCTCATCTATTCTACTCCTTTGCCCTTTCAGAGTATTGTCTATTTCTGATATTCCTTTATTGATCATTTGGACCTCTTTCTCTAGGTTTTGAATTATTTCCAGTGCTCTAGCTATCTTATTTGATTGTTCCTGTAGCACATTTCTGACTTCTTCCTTATTTTTCTCAACTCCATTGTAAAATGTTTGAAACATTTTATAATCATTTTTCTGGATTCCTTCTCAGGCATTTCCAAGGCCTGCCCTCCTTCCAGAATGGAATCCAGGTCTACCTCCAGGTCATTTGTCTCAGACATTTTATCTTGTTTCTGGACATGTGCTAATATGGTTATCTGCTTTTGCTTCTTGGACATGTTTAGTGTTTATCTGTATCCTTTAATACTTAATTGAGTATGTGTTTTGATATTTTTTTATGGTTTCTGATTGCTTCCAGGTAGATGTGATCAGGATGTGGGCTTCCCTTTTCACTCTTTTTATTGCTTAACTCAGAGTAACTTTCATAGGTGTTGTCTATTTCCCTGGTATATGGCAGTTGGTATTCGTTCTTGCCTGGGTTTTGGTAATTGTAGCTTGGCTATATGGCAGCAGTTGCTGACTCTTCTTGTGTAATAAATGGAAAGAAAGAGTCCTCCAAAGGTAGAAGGGGGAGCATATAACAGCAACACAGCACTGGCGAATAAAAAAAATAAATAAATAAGAGAAAAAATAAAACAAAAACAAACAAACAAAAAACAGCAACAACAAAAACTAGACTGAATATTGCAGTCTATAATCACAGAAAAGGAAGAGGAGGGAGAGCAGGGAAAAAAAAAAATCTGTAACCTAATTTGAGTACAGCTTTAATGTCCTCTCTTCAACTTTTTGCTTTCAAAGCTGCCTGAAAGATTTCAAGATGTCAGTGTTGGTTGTTATACTATACCTCAGGCTTTAGTTTAATTTTCGGCCTGTTTTGCTTTTAAACTCTCTTTCCCCCTCCACAGCCCTGTCCTGCCCTTTCTCATATTAAAAAAAACAAAAGAAAAGACAAACAAGCAAAAAACCTTCAGGGCCTGCTCTTGGGCTGAGTATCTGTGCGCATGTGTGGATGTGGGGGGTGTCCACTAGCTCAGGCTCCCCCTCTAGTCACCAGAATGGAGGTGGACAAACAGTGAGAGTGCCAATGACCAGACACCAAAAAAAAAAAAAAAGAAAAGAAAATCAGAACCAAGCAAAACTGACAAAGTGTATTGTCCACCTTTGCTCCAAGGTTCCCACGATGTTTTTCTGTGGTGTTTCTGCTCCCCCGTTTGGTCTTGCCATTTGGTCTCACCCAAGATGTCAGCTTGGGGCCTCTGAGCCCAGCCTGGCAGATTCAAAAGTATGTGATTTTTTACTTCAGCTTCAAGTTCCACAATCAGCCATATTTTAAATATTCCTATCTCTGTGGTTCCGAGTTTTGGAGCTCTGCCCTGGATCTGCTTTGCCTGGTATTCTGTGGTATTGCTGAACGCGAACTTCACTGCACCTCTGCCCTAGCTGCCATCAAGCCCCACTGACTTATATCTATGGCTGAGTTCAAGTTTCCCTTAAAAGTGGTGAATGTATAGAATATAATCATATAATATGAATTTATTTATTAAATACTTTGTTTCTACTACCTATTTGCACTCAATTACATGTTAAATCCTCTGTGGCTCTGTAGGAAAAGGACTGGACCATGAACCACAAGATTAATAGTTTGAGCCCACCATCCAATGTGTGAGAGAAAGATGAGGCTTTCTGCTGCTGCCCAGATTTAAAACCTCAGAAATTCTGTCCAGGGTTTCTATAATTCAGAACAGAATTGAAAGCACTTAACTACAACATATTAAACAGTAAATGTGGCATCTGATTGGCCATTCTATGAGTCAATTGTGCTTTTAAAATTTGTAAATATTTCTACTGACAACATGTTCAAAGTGCATGAGATGAAATCTCACATTCTAGGTTCTAAGGAACATTCCGGCTACATTTCTTTCAAGATAGGTTTGTTTATCCTTCTGGCAGTCCAAGCTACTATTGTTATTGTTGTTGCTGTTGTTATGAAGTGCCATTGAGTAGGTTCCAACCCTTAGTGACCCTGTATAGGGTTTCCGAGGAGCAGCTGGTGAGCTTGAAATACCAACCTTGCAGTTCAGATGACTTTGCATTCTGGCACATTAACCCACAGCGCCACACCAGGACTCCAGTGTTGTTATTAGGTGTTGTCAAGTTAACTTTAGGGCTGGGACCCACAGTCTGATGTCATAAACAGCTGCCAAGGTCTTTCTCTGTGCCATGAGAAAAATGTGGGGTTAGCGCTGGACTTTTTTTGGGGGGTTATGCACACCCACCTGCCTGAAAGTGTCTGGGCTGGGCAAAGAAGATGCAACAGGGAAGAGGAGGAAAAAATGTGTAGACTCCCCAGTCCTCCTTTTGAAAATGTCACTACTCTGCTTTTAGCACCTGTTCCCCATGCCAGTCTGGCTGTACCCTTATCCTCTGAACTCCGCCCAGACGGGGTGGCTGCAGAGGGAGTCCCATCTGCAGCAATTCCTAACTCACAGTATGTTCCTTTATACCGTGATTTTTCTCACTTGCGTGTGCTGGGAGACTGATACCCTGGACCCTATGTTAGATCCAGAGCTCTGGTGGTGTTCCGTGAGTGCAGCTTCGCTGGGTTTTCAATCCCTCCTTCATGGAGCCTCTCCTACATGGCTGTCTCTGCCGCTGTCCAAACCGGAATTCTTTTTATTCTTTTGCTAAAGTTCTTTGAAAGACAAAGATTAATTTTTCGATGCCTCATTTGCCTGTTTCGACTTTTGTTACTTGTACTTTTGGTCTCATATCTAAAATGCATGAATGTTTGACTATTTTAGTCAAGTATAAAACTTTATTGTTTTTCCCAACTTACTTTGCCCATGTTGATGGAAAGAAACATAAATGAATTATTTGAAAAATCATTTCACAGGTATGTCTTGTATTTTTGCCACCACTTTTAATCAGGTTTCCAACTAAGGCCTATGTCATGAAATATACGCTTCTAGCTGTTTAAATGTAAAATGGTAGGGTATTAAAGAAAAATAAGATCAGAGAGAGCAAGTCCTGTTTGTCCTTCATTAACATGTGAATGCTTTCATTGCTCAAGCCTAAAATTAGCCCATGCTTGCTGAGCACCTACTATGTCCCAGACATCATGCTATGTACTTTCATAATATTATCTTATTTAATCCTTCCAATCATACTGTCGAATTCCTGTATGGCACTGTAGTATATCACTGGATTGCTAACTGCAAGGTCAGTGGTTGAAACCCACAAGGTGCTCCTCAAAAACCCTACATAGGGTCACTATATATAGGAACTAATTCAGGGGCACTTAATAGCAACAGTCACACCATGAGTATTATTTAATTATTTCCCACTTTTATGGGTTATAAAGGTCACCTGTGTTCTCCAAGCACTCATAGTTAAGGAGTAATGAAGGTAGATAGAGCCCACATAGACTGCGGAGAGAGTTTGGGACTACTGGGCTAGCCACAAGTAATGATTATCAACAAAATAAATACAACACCTAGTATTTGAAAGAACCATTGATTTCATATCTTTCACTGACTTTGGTCAGTAACTTGAGTTTCCAAACTGTTAATGCATTTGACAGCTAACAGATAAGGCTGGAGGTCAAAGGTACCTAAATGTACTATGGAAGTAATACTTGGGATCTGCTTCCAAAAAATCAGTCACAGGACACAGTTCTACTCTGAGACATCAAAGGTTGTCATAAGGCAGAATAGACTCAATTGTAAGTGGGATGGCTTAGTTTTATTTACTTAGCTACTGGTGGTTGTCAGGTAAACTTAGTTGGGAATGAGTGCTGAGTTTGATTAGCTAGATGTGTCATGGTTGGAGATAGTTGCTGTAATGGTTAGGGTTCTACTTCAACTTGAACAGGCCAAAATTGCCAGAGTTTTAGCAGTTAAAATGTGCTTATTCCCATGGAGATGAAACTCAATACAAGTATAGTTAACTCTATGATGAGTAGCTATGAACAGCCAATCAACTGAAGGGATACTTCCTTGGGGTGTGGCCTGCTCCCAATATAATGGACATGCAGAAGGGACTCTCTTTCTTCTGTTGGGGACCTGAGACTCTAAATTGTAAGCCATTTCCTTGATAATAAACTTATCATTATATATATAAATGTTTCACTCCACCACTTGTCTGTCAGTTTGTCGAACTGTGGTTGCTTGTGAGTTGCTGTGATTCTGAAAGCTGTGCCACCAGTATTTTAAATACAGCAGGGTAACCCATGGTGGACAGGTTTCAGATGAGCTTCCAGATGAAGACAAACTAAGAAGAAGGAGTGACGAATTACTTCCGAATATTTGGTCACTGAAAACCTTACGAATAGCAGAGAAACACTGTCAGATAGAATGCTGGAAAATGAGCCCCTCAAGTTGGAAGGCACTCAAAATAAGACTGGAGAAGAGCTGCCTCCTCAAAGTAGTGTTGACCATGATGGCATGAATGTAATAAAGCCAATGGGAGTAAAACCAGTGGGACCTTCATTTGCTGATCGGGCACAACTCAAAATGAGGAGAAATAGCTGTAAATATCCATTAATAATCAGACAATGGAATGTACGAAGTATGAATCTGGGAAAATTGGAAATTGTAAAAAATGATATGGAATGCATAAACATCAATATCTTAGGTATTAGTGAGCTGAAATGGACTGGTATTGGCCATTTTGATTCTGACAGCCACATGGTTTGCTATGCCGTGAATGACAAATTGAAGTGGAATGGTGTTGCATTCATTGTAAAAAAGAACATATCCAGATCAGTCATGAGGTACAACACTGTCTGTGATAGGATAATATCCATGCGCCTACAGGGAAGCCAGTTAATACCACTATTATTCAAATTTATGCACCAACCAGTAAAGCTAGTGAGGATGAAATAGACGAATTCTACCAACTTCTTCAATCTTAAATTGATCAAACATGCAGTCAAGATGTATTGCTCATTACTGGTGATTGGAATGCAAAGGTTGGGAGTGAAGAGGAAGAACCAGTAGTTGGAAAATATGGCCTTGGTGATAGAAATGATGCTGGAGATCACATTATAGAATTCTACAAACTCAATGATTTGTTCATTTCAAACACCTTCTTTAGACAGCATAAGAGTTGATTATACGCATGGACCTCACCAGATAGAATACATTAAAATCAAATTGACTACATCTGTGGAAAGAGATGATGGAAAAGCTCCATATCTTCAGAAAAAACAAGGCCAGGAGCAGATTGAGGAACAGAACATCAATTGCTCATATGCAAATTCAGACTGTAGCTGATGAAAATGAAAACAAGTCCACGAGAGCCAAAATATGACCTTGAATATATCCCACCTGAATTTAGAGATCATCTGAAGAACAGATTTGATGCTTTAAACACTAAAGAAGAGTTGTGGGATGACATTAAGAACATCATATATGAACAAAGCAAAAAGTCATTAAGAAGACAAGAAAGAAAGAAAAGATCAAAATGGATGTCAGAAGAGACACTGAAACTTGCTCTCCAGCGTAGAGATGCTAAAGCAAACGGAAGAAATGAGGAGGTCCAAGAGCTGAGCAGAAAATTTCAAAGGTCACCTTGAGAAGACAGAGTCAAATATTACAATGAAATGTGCAAAGATCTGAGTCAGAATAACAAAAGGGAAGAACACACTCAGCATTTCTTAAGCTAGGAGAACTGAAGAAAAAATTCAAGCCTCGACTTTCATAATTGAAGGATTCTCTGGGCAAATTATTGAATGATGCAGGAAGTATCAAAAGAAAATGAAAGGAATACACATAGTCACCGTACCAAAAGGAAATGGTTAATGTTCAACCATTTCAAGAGATAGCATATGATCAAGAGCCAATGATATTGAAGGAGGGAATCCAATGTGCATTGAAGGAATTGGCAAAGAAAAAGGCTCCAGGAATTGATGGAATAAAAAAACAACTGTCTGGCTGATTGGAAGACATCTATGTATGTGGCCATTCCAAAGAGAGGTGACCCAGCAGAATGCGGAAATCATTGGACAATCTCTTTGATATCCCATGTGAGTAAAGTTTAGCTACAGGTAATACAGAAATGGCTGCAAGCATACATTGACAGAGAACTTCCAGAGGTTCAAGCCAAATTCAGAAGAGGCAATGGAATGAAGGATATCATTGCCGATGCCCGATGGATCTTGGTTGAAAGCAGAGAATACCAGAAAGATGTTTACCTGTTCTTTATTGACTACTCAAAGTCTTTCGATTGTGTGGATCATGACAAGCTATGGACAAGTTTGCCACGTATGAGTATCTTGGAACACTTAATTGTGCTCATGAGGAATCTGTTCATGGACTAAGAGGCAGTTGTTCAAACAGAACATGGGAACACTGAATGGTTTAAAATTAAGAAATGTGTGAGATAGGGTTGTATTCTTTCACCATATTTATTCAACCTTTATGTTGAGCAAATAACCTGAGAAGCTGGGTTATATGAAGAAAAACATGACATCAGGATTGGAGGAAGACTTGTTAACAACCTGCAATATGCAGATGATACAACCTTGCTTGCTGAAGAGAACTTAAAACATTTACTGATGAAGATCAAAGAGCACAGCCTTCAGTATGGATTGCATCTCAATGTAAAGCAAACAAAAATCCTCACCATTGGGCCAATAAATAATATTCTTATCAAAGGAGAAAAGATTCAAGTTGTCAAGGACTTCATTCTTCTTGGATCAACTATCAACACTCATGGAAGCAGCAGTCAAGAAATCAGATGATGTATTTCATTTGTCTAATATGCTGCACAGGCCTTTAAAAATATATGTATATATATTGTGAATTATGTGATAGTTTACATGGGAGAACAGAAGGCCTTTTAAAAGTGTTCAGGGGCAAAGATATTAGCTTGAGGACTAAGGTATGCCTGACCAAAGTCATGGTATGTTCAATAATCTCATATGCATATGAAAGCTGGACAGTGAATAAGGAAGACTGTAGGAGAATTGATACTTTTGAGTTATGGTTTTGGAGGAGAATATTGAAAATGCCATGGGCTGCCTAAAGAACCAACAGATCTGTGTTGAAAGAAGTGTAGCCGGAGTGCTCCTTGGAGGACAGGATGGCCAAACTTCATCTCTCATACTTTAGACATACTGTCAGAAGGGACCACTCATTGAAGAAGGATATCATGTTTGGTAGGGTGGCGGGTCAGAGAAAAAGAGGAAGACCCCCAGCAAGATGAACTGGCAAAGTGGCAGCATCAATGTACTCAAGCATGGTAACAATAGTGAAGTTGGCCCAGGACTGGACAGTGCTTTGTTCTGTTGTGCATAGGGTCACTATGAGTCGGCAATGACTCAATGGCACCTACCACCACCACCAACAACAACAATGTTTAACTGGTTTTGCTTCTCTAGAAAACCCAGCCTAAGATAGTTTTATTGATTAGAAAGGATGTGACCACAGTAACACCAGGCTGGTGTATAGGAAGGAGCTTAAGGTCTGCAGCCAGAAGACCTGCTGGACTCAAGTTGAAGGGACTGGCAGAGCTATACTGTGAATTTCTCTTCACCTTTTCAGAGTTGCCCCTGCCAATTCCCCAACCACCTACTTATATACTAAATGGAACTATGCTTACAAATTAGCCCAGCAAATATCTTCATATAGGCACTTTCAAAGGGAATACATTTTAAGAGAACATATGCCTTTTGGTGCTTTGTGCTTGATAGAACTGGGTAATAAGCGCTCAGTCCAGCTAGGCTTGATGTAGACAGCATCATAATCCAGATTCTCCATGTATTTATAACACCTTCCCCACCACGTTTATAAATTATCCCCTTCTTGGAGCCCCACTCGGATGACTTCCTGGCACTGTTTTGTTTTTTTCTTTGCAGCGTGTGTGTGGGAGAGATTTCTGCAAACATCCCAGACTTGGCAGGCAGATTCCAAATGCTAATAGAGCCGTCAAACCTCAGACACTGCCTTCTTGACGTTGGAGCAAGGTGAGCAGAGCAACTCATACCTTGCAATCTCTCCCCCCCCCCCGCCCCCCCATTACATGATTGCAATTAACATTTTATCAGCCCTCTGTCTCAAGTTAAGGCTTTGGTCCATTCCCTGGAGGGTGAGAAAAGACCTTAATTACAGAACAGATGCACTTGCCAGCTGCAGACTGTATTCTGATGTCACCACCTCTGAGTTTCTGAGAGAGTCCAGGCTGCTCCTGGCATGCCATGTGGCTCAAATCGAATATTTTAATTTAGATGCTCAGTAAGTTGCTCCATCAATTACGACTGTCTGTACTTGTGGCAGACTTACTGGGACACAGCCAGGAGCATTGATTCATTTCATTTCTTACTGACCCCTTACACAGTGGAGGGATGGCTAACATTCCAATGGGCGGTGGACAGCTGCCAGAATGAAAACGAAGACTAATGGTGGAGGAAGATTTTTAAAGTGGAGGATTGGCATTTGTAATGATAGCACATATGTCATGCTGGCTAAATGATGGTGCTTGATGGGGCTCCAGGGAAAGGGGTGTGTGGTATCTTGTACTTTGTTAATAACTGATTAATCTGAGATCTCAGTAGATTAGCAAAAGAGACGTTTATGCTTAGCCCAGTAAGTAGGAGTTCTCAGTTTGCTCTTCCAGGGATCCAGCTGTTTGCATCTTGGGTGCTATCTGTTGGGTACCATTCTTTCTGGCAAGGGAAGAGAGTAATAGAGGAAAATGCCTTCTAGAGGAAAGACTTTCAACCAGCTCTTTCCTCCTCCCGTCCTTCTTGTTGATAAGTGCTGTCAGGGCAGTTCTGACTCATTGTGACCCTATATAGGGTTTCCTAGGAGTGGCTGGTGGGTTTGAACTGCCTACCTTGTGGCTCAATCTGACTTTATGGCCCAGCACATTATCCTCCAGGGCCACACCAGGACTCCCCTTCCATCCTTAGTTCACCATTAATTTAGGAACCCAGGATAGTTTGACTTGCAGGTGTGTAAAAGTATTGGAAGGGTGCAGAAGCTAGGAGGTGAAAGAGGTGAGGCTGGTCCAAGAATGGACACATGAGTGGAAAGTGAGGTCAAGCCAAGTTAAAATCTTTCTAACCCACAATGTTCATAGCAGCAATATTCACAGTCACCAAACAGTGGGAACAATCCAAGTGCCTGTCAGCAGATGAATGGATAAACAGTGTGTTTTAGGTCAGTACAGCGGAATACAACTGAGTCTTAAGAAGAAATGAAGTACTTATACAAGCCGCCAAGAGGATGACCCTTGGAAACAATACGCTGAGTAAAATAAGTGGGATGCAAATGAACTCATGTTGTATGAACCCACTAAGCTGAGATCTCTAGGACACACAAATGCATAGACCCAAAGTCTATTTATGGTTACCAGGAGCTGGGAGAGAGAATCCCTGGTGGCACTGTAAGATAAGCACTGGACTGCTAACCTCAAGCCCTGAAGTTCAAACCCATCAGTTGAGCAAAATGTGGCTGTCTGCCCCTACAAAGAGTTACAGTCTCCGATACCCCACATAAGGTTGCTATAAATGGGAATCGACTCTGTGGCAGTAGGCTTGGTATTTTGGCTTAGGGGCTAGAGGGAAGAGAGAATGGGACTTCATTGCTCTAGGGATAGTGAGCTGTTTTATGAGCTGATGTCAACTCTTTGGGAATAGTTTGTAGTAATGGTTGCAGAACCTGTGAATCTCATTAATATCATTGGATTACACACTTAAAAATGGTGAAAATGACAAATTTGTGTTATAAAATATGAAAGAAAAAAAAATATTCTTTCTCATCTCACAAGACTGTACTTATTGCTCATATAGCAATGGGGTTGTGTTGGACTCTTTCCCGTAATCCAGTATAAAAACCTTTGAATTTCAACAGGTCATGCAGCTGACAGGGCATAGCTCCATGTGTGGAGAAAGTTCTTTGGGCGAGGTAAACATCCTGGTGGTTCCAGGGATTGGCTCTGGATGTTAACTACAGGTTGTTGTTGTTTGTTAAGTGCCATCGAGTTGGTTCCAACCCATAGCGACCCTGTATAGCATTTCTGAGGAGCAGCTTGTGAGCTTGAACCACTAACCTTATGGTTAGTGACTTATGAAACTGACTTTGCAGTCCAGAACGTTAACCCACAGCACCACACCAGGACTCCTTAACTACAGGTTTGTTGTTGTTGTGAAGTACTGTCCAGTCGATTCCAACCCATAGTGACCCTGTATAGGGTTTCCGAGGAGCAGCTGGTGAACTTGAACTGCCGATCTTGCAGTTCAAATGGCTTTTCAGTCTGGCGCATTAACTCAAAGAGCCACACCAGGTCTCCTTAGGCCTTTGGAATTCTTATTACACAATCAGCTCCTCGCAAAGAGGAGCAGAGGCTAATGACTACCCCAATATTATTGTTCTCAGATGAACCATTTAAAGTAGCAGTGACACCATAGCTGCTTAAAATATACAGCGATGATCAGTTACGTGTGTCGCCTGGTTATTATCTTACTTATTTACCAAGAGAGTGGCTAGCTGTCACCTCGGCTATCTTCTATACTAAACATGAATAATTTCTGATCAAGATTGTACTTTGAATTTCAATATAACTGAGCAATTATGGCTGACTGCCACCATAAACACGCGTATGATTTTCATGTCTAGATGAGCACATTGGAGCTGCAAACAGTGGTGGCTGCAAAGCAGTCCATTGCTCAGCCTCCCCTCGGTCACTGCACAACAACTGCCAGATAAATCACTTGCTAACTAAACGTCTAATCAAAGAGTGAAGGCAGGGTAATATACAGTTGGCAACGTCAACTCTGATATGGAATTTAAATCTTGTCTCTAGCTGGAAATGCAAAGTTGTTCCTTTTGAAACTCACTGGCAAATGGAAAGAACAATTGCTGACTTAAAGGGCACAATGGGAATTGTACTCTCCCATTAGCAATTTGATCTGTATCAAGTTACTCCTGAGTCCTCTCTTCACCACTACCATCACCATCCCCAGGAAGGAAGCTGTGCTTGCATTCCATCAAGTTGTGAAACTTACACTGACATTAACTTTGAATGAGTCTAGTGGAGCGGGTCACTGGTTGTGACAGGATTATTCATGAGCTAAATGATTCTGACTCATTTAGAAGAAAGCCTAGGCTTTTAGCCCCAGTAGAAGAAAGCAGAGATGACAGCGTGGGGACTCAGGGGAGCACGCTGTGTATTGTGGATTTCTTCATGGAAGCATTTCTTCAGAGATCTGACAAGAGAGACTTCTCTAGGGAACTGGTCTGAGGGATCCCTGGCTTGGCAGAGACCCCACCTCTGTGGACACTGGCTCTGCATAGGGAACCCTGTACAGGGTGGCCATGAGTCGGAACCCACTAGATGACACTCAACAGCAAGAACAATGGAGATTAGAAGTGAATGTGTGTTTGTATTTGTCTTTACTGATTCTAGTATTCCAATGGGCACATGCTTAGAGTATCTATAAAGCTGAAGAACCACTCAAAATGTTATTTGGAAACTTTTCAATATGTGAAGGAAATCAGCTAAGTTGCCATTTTAGAAACAAAACAAAAATGAAGGTCTTGGAGTTTCTCATATTTCTTTTCTAGGTTAGTTAGTATTTAGGTTTACTTGACTGAAGTAAGTGTCAACTTGACTAAGCCATGAATCTCAGGGCTTTACTGGTTATGTAATGATGTCATGTGGCACTTATGTGATGATTCCATCAAGACGTGATCTGATGTGATAATGTGATAGGCCAGTAAGAGGATTAAGGATGGGATGTTGTTGCTGTTTGCTGCCATTGAGTCAGCTCTAACACATAGTAACCCTGTATAAGGTTTCAGATGAGCAGCTGGTGGCTTTGAACTATGGACATTGTGGTTAGCAGTGTAATGCTTATCCTACAATGCCACACCAGGATGCAACACTTTTAATACCAGCACAGTCCTGATCTATGTAAGAGGAGTTTCCTTGGAGTGTGTCCTGCAGCACCTTTTACATACAAGAGAGAGAAGTGGGCAGAGATCAGAGGGGCCTCCAACTACCAAGAAAGAAACTACAAGGAGTGGAATACCTTCTTTGGGGTTCTTGCACAGCGAAGCTCCCAGAACCAGGAAATGATTGATACCAGGACACATGGGGATCTCCGAAGAATGCTGAAATGAGACAAAGATCTTTCTCCCAAACCAGTGCTTTGAATATGGACTTCTAGCCTCCTAAAAACTGTGAGAATCAATTTCTGTTTGTTGGAGTATTTCTGGTATAGCAGCACAAGATAAGTAAGAAAGTTGAGTTCGAGAATGTACCATGAACTTGGTATTGCTCTGGACCCTAAATGTCTTCATCAGATTTGCCAGTGGTCCCAGCTCTACAGCTTGTACCAGCTGGATGATGTAGTGAGAAAAGGGAAGAGTGAGACAGGAAGTGCCTATTAATGGGGAGAACTGTGTTCATTGGAGACCAGACTCCATTTGTGTCAGAGTAGAACTGTGCCTTAGGGTTTTCAGTGGCTGAATTTTTGGAAGTCAGTTTCCAGGTGTTTCTTCTAAAGGCACTTCAGAGTGGAATTGAACCTCCAAACTTTTAGTTGTAAATCCATTTACATCACATATGCTGTACCATGTGTCAGAACCAACTCATCAGCAAGTGGTTTTAATGGAATCAGAGCCCAGAAGCTAATATTGCTGTGGTTTCTTGTATAACACTCACCCCTTTTGGGGTAAAATTGAAGCTGTGGAATGTACAGATCCTTAGACCAGTATTTAGGGGTGTCAGGACTGATTTCGTTATCCATCACTGACCTGATTTAGTATCTCAGAATGTCCCCTCTGTCTTACGCACATACTGCAACTTTATCGCCTTCAACTTGCCCTAGTTCCCTCTTAAGATTGTGGTGAGGATCTGTTAAGAGGCAAACCATGGAAATACTTCAATCAGTGAAGAGGGTTTCACAGTGTACGCAATACATGTTTTTGAGTTTTGCAAATTGGACCTTTAAATGCAAACATATTAGAGTAAGCCTTTCTATCCTTATGCACTTTACGGTGCAAATATTTTTATCTTTAAATGGATGTGGTCATCAAAATAGAATGACGTTAGAACAATAACAATAAAAAAAAAACAAGACACTACTACATCTGCTTTATATTATTATTTTTTTTTTTTCCTGGTGGGAAATTGTCTCAAAGACTAACTGCAATTAACAGGAATCTGTTCTTTCCCATTTAAATGGTAGATTTATATAACAGGACAAGTAAGACCTGGGCAATAATGTGATGACTATGAGAAATAAATGATTTTAAATCAGCATCATGACAAATGGTTAGTACTCACATGACCCTTTGGTTATTCCATCCCTTTATTATGATGTATCATAAAGAACCCAATGTTTCATGTAATGTAGATGTTATTACACCACCAGGAATAGGTGAGTGTGCCTGGTTGTCCCAATTTCTCTGAAAATAATGACAAGAATGGTTTAGGCAAACTTTCTGATTATGACCTGCCTGGGGAACTTGTCTTTTCTTCCTGTAATTCACTGAAACTCATCCATAGGATATAGTCCAAGCTGGAAAGGCCCTCAGAAGAAATTTCGTCCCTCCTTGTCATTGCACAGACGAGGATACTGTGAGTCTTTCAGACAGAGGAAGTAAAACACAGTCAGAGGTCTTGACCTATGTGGCTGAACAAAGTGTCTGGCATATGGTTAAAACAAAGCAAAGCAAAACACAACAATTTCTACATAGTCACCTCTGACTCATGGAGACCCCATGTGTTTCAGAATAGAATACTCCTCTGTGGGGTTTGCAGTGGCTGCTTTTTCGGAAATGAGTCTCCAGGCCTTTCTTCCAAGGCACCTTTGGATGGACTCCAACTCTCAACCTTTGGATTTGTAAGTGAATGTGTTTAATCCTTTACACCATCCAGGGACTTCCTGTACAGTAAATGCTTGTTCAGTGATAGGCTTTAGGGACAAGGAACTTTTATGTCCAGAATACAATCAACTAGGAACATAATGGACTTAACCAAGGCTAACAGGGTTGCAAATGGGGGTGGAGGGTGAGGGGGGAGTGTCAAGATAGCTGAGTTCTACTACTAATAGTTTCTAGAAAGCATATATCTTCTTTCAGTCTGTTTTCTGTATTTTTGTAGTGAACAGTATTTTCTGTTTTACCTGGGTTAGAGCAGAGCTTTCGAGGGTTGTTGTTGTTACGTGCCATAGAGTCACTTCCAACCCATAGTGACCCTGTGTAGGGTTTGAACCGAAAACCATGAGGTTCAAACTGACCTTGCTGTCCAGTGCATTATCCTGTAGCACCATACCAGGACACCAGACTTTCGATCTGTTTTCTGTATTTCTCTAGTGAAAAGTATTTTCGGTTCTACCTGCATTAGAGAAGCTTTTGTTGTTGTTGTTGTTAAGTGCCGTCGAGTCGGTTCTGACCCATAGCGACCCTTAACTGGGTTTCCGAGGCTGTAAATCTTTACAGGAGCAGAAAGCCTCATCTTTCTCCTGTGGAGCGGCTGGTAGTTTCCAACTGCTGACCTTAAGGTTCACAGCCTGATTCATAACCACTATGCTACCAGCGCTCCTTAGAGAAGCTCTTAAAGAGGTATAAATGTGCTTTGAAAAATGTCAGCTGGCAATGAACTCACTTTATAATGAACTAGCAAGATCAGACTGTCTTGAAGTCTGAGAACTGGCCATCAGCAGGAGTCAGCTAAATGAGAGATTTTATTGATGGTTGAAGGTGGCAGCTGATATTTCTCTCTAATCTCCTGCTTTAGGGATGAATTTACTTGTCTATATCAGAGCTCTTTAAAGAAAAACAGTCTGGGGTATTTTGATCATTCCCCACTGCCTTGGAGTCAAGTCTGACGTATAAAGGTTCTATGGGACAGAATGAACTAGCTCCACAGGGTTTCCAGGGCTATAATCTTATGGAAGTAGATTGCCACATCTTATATCCCACAAAGTGACTGGTGGGTTCAAACTGCCAGTCTTTTGGTTAGCAGCAGTAAATTTATCCACTGTGCTACCAAGGATCTTTCTTTTGATCATTAGAGCGTATTTATGATGAGCCTTTTTAAGATACAATGCTAGACTAAATTAGAATTTCAATTTTGTAGGCCTTGGGATCTAAGTCTCTAGGAATAACACAGCTGCCTAGAGGAGAGGGCACTAGAATTAAACTCGCTGAAGAGAAAGATGGATAATCCCTTCTATTTGGAAAGCTCACAATTTTAAAAAATTATTCTTACCCATCTCTCTGTTTAAGAGAGAAGAGATCCAAATTCTTGTACATGAAAATCCAGGTTTAACAAGAGTTAAATTAAAGGATGAATCTTATGCCATGAGACTCAGCCAAAGAACCATTTGCCGTAGAGTAACTAGAAGTACAAACATGTACATTTAACTTGTATTGATGAGATACAATAATTTAAAAGTTGTGTACCTACTTGCCACTGTTTTCATGGTGTAAAATCTCCTGGTCAAATTCATGGAATACTTTTCCATTTGGAACATATCAGATATCCATAGGTTTCCTTAAAGCAATTAAACTAGAAGTCAAATAATTGCAATGTGAAATTTATACCAGGATAATTCCCTAGTGATTGATAATGGCGTGAAAACACATTGTAGCTTGCTCATGCCATGAACAGAAACCAATTGCTAGTAGTTTAGAATTCAGCATCATCCCCAGAGGACCTTTCTTCTTCAAGAATAGAAAGCAATGCATTTTATCCTCACACATGTGAGCACTTTTAGTAACAATGGTTGTGATGCCAATAAGGACTTTCTTATAAGTCTTGCTAAGGTATGATTCCCAAAGAGCCCCCTGATTTCCACCAACATTTGGTCAGACCTCTCATAAATGGTCATTAGGACGAAGGACACGAGGACATCCCTGAGTGGTGTGCATGATTAATACTGAAAGGTTAGTGGTTCAAGTTCATCCAGATTTTCTGGGAGAAAGGGCTGGCAATCTGCTTCAAAAAATCAGTCACTGACGATCTTGTGGAACACAGTTCTACTCTGCTATCTGTGGGTCACTGGGAGTTACAGCGAACTTGATGACAACTGGTTAATGAACTAAGGGATCCAGTTTTTCCAGAGTCAGTTTGAGGTGGTGATGCAAACAGGAGAGCTTGTGAATGTAATTCTCACTCCACAAGTAAAATGTTATTAATGGAAGCAATTGTTTATCTTTTTCCTCTTGTTCCCCCTACTCCAAGTCTGGAAAATGTGACTCTGCTTGTATTATCTATATTTCCAAGAATGAGTCTTTCTATGAGGAAAGAATGTTTTTCTTAAATTGAGCCCAAGGATTGGCTGCCTAGCATCTTTCACAATTTTATTTCAAAATGAAGAGTGATGAAATTGGATGAAATTAGATTTCATCCTTAAAAAACCCCTGTTGTCATTGAGTAGATTCCTACCATGTACTGCAAAGTAGAACTGCCATTCATAGAGAATTTGTGGTTCTGACATTTCAGAAGGAGAACACCAGGCCTTGCTTCCAAGGTACTTCTAGATGGGTTTGAACATTCAGCCTTTCACTAGTGGCTGAATTGTGCCTCTAGAGCTGCCTGGATTCATCCCAGACCTGCTGTTGAGATTGAAGCTTGTCGTTGCTGGTTAAGAGCTATCTAGTCAATTCTGACTCATAATGACCCTGCATAGAGTTTCTGAGGATCAGCTGGTTTTGAACTGCTGACCTTGATATTAGCAGTCCAGTGCTTGTTCTATAGGGCTGCACCAAGATGCCCCAGGTAATTCCTATCCATGCTAATACTTGAAAATCAGAACTAAAGGTTTTGATAGAGAAGAAATTGCTGATATGGATCTGGAGAGTGTGCTACGATTGAGTAGCAGAGAAAGACAGAATGCCAGGGAGGAGTTTTGTATTTCTGGTTTGTTACATTATAGTTCCATGGAGAACACTTAAGCTCACTTTGGTCTGCTGGTCATTCTTCCATTTAGGCAGCCATCTTTCTGACTGAAGGCCTAGCCCAATGTTGCAAATGACTAAGGATGTATGTTGGGTGAAGAGCTAGATGAATGAACAGCAGTATTTATCTTCCCTCTGGTCTTAGTCGGGCACCTCTTTTGACAAGAATTACCTTTTTCTTCCAATCAATTGAGACTTTACAGTTTGAACACTCTCCTCTTGCTGAAGGAAACCAGCACCTTCTAAGGTAACTTGCCTAACCATGTTGGCAGCGACTATATTGCATAGTATGCTACAATGCTTTGTTGCCTTACTCTTGACTGGCTCACCCAACGTGAATCTATTGAAATCTACTTTTTCCCTATCACCACTCACCCCATGGTGAGCTAGGAAAGAATTTCCTCCCCAGTCCCTATACTCCGTTAGTAATGTTTTGTTATCTTTCTTTTCCCAACTCAGAATATGTGCTACTTGTTTACTCTTGTTGCCATAGCTACAAGTCTAATTTCCCTCTAGATCTGTCTTTTGATGTCACATGCTCCCTATATGTTTGATCTTGAAGGGAGCTTTTCAGAAATACACCCAGTAGGGGTCATGAGGAAAGAAGACATTAGGATATCAAAGTGAGTCATTCAGAACTCAGTTTCTGAGAAAAGTCACTAACATTCCTGATGGTGTATTTAGAAAACAATACTGAAACATAGATCCTGTATAATAATCCCATTGGGTCTCTACACTCGCCTTCTTTTTTATGCCTGAATATTTTCAGATTTTCTCCTAGCCCTGATGCTCAGCTTTTATCTAATACATCTTAGTGAACTTCTCAAGTATTTCCCAAGCCTACTCATCTCTTTTGGAGTCCTGGTGTGGTGCTGTGGATTAATGTTCCAGGCTGAAAAGCTGTTTGAACTGTAAGGTTGGCAGTTCAAGCTCACCAGCTGCTCCTCAGAAACCCTACACAGGATTGTTATGGGTTTGAACCAACTCGACAGCACTTGACAACAACAACTCATTTCTATTGGCAGTTAGAACTGTCTTTATCTTGATTTTTTTCTCTTCACTGGGGGATGTTTTTCCTTCCTTTTTTAATGTGAGAATGCAGATTGTTCTGGCAGCATTGCACAATGTACACTGTTTAAAAAATATTGTTGTTGCTCGATGGCACATAACAACAACAACAACAACAACTAACTACCATCAGTTTGGATTCTGATTCCTGGTGACCCCATGCACCTGTCTGGTTTGTGCTGTCCCCATGATAGGTTTCAAATCAACTGTGGTAATCCAAAGAGTTTTCTCTGACTCATTTTCAGAAGTGGATCACCAGACTTTTCTTCCCAGTCTGTTGTCCTCTGGAAATCCAGGTTTGTTCAGCATCATACGGACACACAATCTGTAGTGACAGGTGGGTGCTGACTGCCCATGAGGGGCATTGCCCAGGAACAGGATCAAATCCACGTGTCCCCCCTGGGAGGTGAGAGATCAATCAGTCAAACACCAGTGCCTCCCAACAAAATATTAGTGAGTTTTAAACTGTCACCTTAATTTATAGAAATCATCCACAACGATGAATACAAACATCCACAGGGATGAAAACAAGACAAACTGAGTGGTACATTGATGAATGATTTGGACTGTAGTTCTGGTGTGGCGCTGCAGGTTGATGCACTGGACTGCAAAGTTGGTTTGAACTTCAAGGTTGGCAGTTAAAGCTCACCCACTGCTTCTTGGAAATCCTGTACAGGGTCGCTATGGGTCAGAACCAATTCAATGGCACTTAACAACAACAACAAGTGTGGAAGGTCTCCTGCTGTAGTGTTGTAGGATCAGCACTGGACTGCGAACCACATGGTCGGTGGTTCAAACCCATCAGTTGCTCCTTGGAAACCCTGTACGGGGTCACTGTGAGTGGGAACCAGCTCAATGACACTTAACAACAATAGCAAAAACAGAATGGAAAGAGAATTGCTATACCTGGTCAGAATAGTCAAAGAAGAAAGTTTTGTAACAACAGCAGAATTGGAGCTATTAGAGCAGTCATTTGAAAACAACCAAGCTTTTTTCTTTTTTTACCTCATCTTATGTCTTCACAGATTTACCTATTCATACACATGGGTAGAGCCTGGCTGACAGAATTGTCACACTGTGAAAAGCATGTGGTGTAAGGCCTTTAATGCTTGATGAAGCATGCACCCAGATGGAACAGCATAAATAAATTCTTTCTTGGGATTTGTAAATCATTGCATTAAATGTCTTGAATATTTAATTCACTTGTTCTCAATAATACGTGTTGACATGGAAGATAATAAAATGTAATGACTCCTAAACTCCTAAATAGAAATAATCCCCAGGAGCTCTCATTAATCTGGAACCTTCTAAGACAAAAGTTTAGGTTTTAGTGGCCAGTTATAAATGTGCTGCTTGCTTGAAATTGTGTTTGATAGATGTTACAATCTGTGTTTTAGGTGGGGGAGTGGAGGGAAGAATAACTTAAGTGTTTGTTTACTTCTTATACACTCTACTTTTGGACTTGTGAAATCTTTTTTTGCCTATTATATCCACTCTGAATTTTCAGCTTCCAAATATTTATTTTAACGGGAATAAGCAGTGTACCGTAAGGTCAGTTTGAACCACAAGTTCAATGGTTCAAATTCATCCATTGCTCCTCAGAAATCCTGTACAGGGTGGCTATGAGTTGGAACTGACTTGAAGGCACTTAACAATCACAACATAAAGATAAGTTAAAGGAACTGTATGTAGCCAAGTATTCAAAGCATTCCACACACTTAGAAACAGCAAAGTAACCGTTGTCTGAGTTACTTAACAATTTGTCTGTAACAAATTGTCAACAACACAGTGAGTCCTCTACCCAAACAGATTTTCTAATAAACCATTTAAAAAACAAAAATGAAAAAAACCTCTACAATGATAAACTGTCTTAACACTATCTGCTTAAAATAATAAATGTGAATGTAGGAAAATGAAAATGGACTTTTTCTAACAATTTGTTGTTGTTGTTGTTAAGTGCCATTGAGTCAGTTCCAACCCACAGCAACCCTGTATAGGGCTTCCAAGGAGCAGCTGGCGAGCTTGAACCACTGACCTTGTGGTTCAAACTGACTTTGCCATCCAGCTCATTAATCCACAGTGCCACATCAGGACTCTCCTTTCCTAACAATAATATCATTTTATAGTGTGGTGATGGTGGTGGTTATGTGCCATGGAGTCAGTTCTGACTCACAGCAACCCTATATAGGGTTTCTGAACCTGTAAATCTTTACAGGAGGAGAAAGCCTCACCTTTCTCCCATGGAACAGCTGGGAGTTTGGAATTGCTGACCTTAAGTTTCGTAGCCTGATTTGTAACCACTACATTGGTATTGGAGAATATTGAAAGTACCACGGGCTGCCAAAAGAACAAACAAATCTGTGTTGGAAGAAGTACAGCCAGACTGCTCCTTGGAGGCCAGAATGGCCAGACTTCGTCTCATACTTCAGGCATATTATGAGGGATCAGTCCCTGAAGACATCATGTTTGGTAAAGTGGAAGGTCGAAGAAAAAGAGGAAGAAGTAGAGGATATAATATTACTGGTAGCCATCTTGACCTTCCATAACCCTCATGTTTTTAAAATGGTGACAGGGCAGACTGATATAGTAGACTTCCCAAGTGAAAGTGAAAATGAACATCAGGAAGGGGAAAAAAAACAAATGATAAGGATGGCGAAATAATTTGGCTTGTTGGATTTTTATGAGTTCCTGCCATATCCCAAAGCCCTCAGAATCATGAGAGAAAGAGTTGATTACTTTGAGTGTTTAATTTTATTGTGTCTCTTTAAATATTGGGCATCTGAGTAGGTGACAAAGCTGTAATTAATGAAACCCTTGGTAAAGCAGGAGGCTTGCTTTTGGACTCTGCTGGATGACAGAGAATCTTTCTTTGTGCTTTTGTTGTTTGGCCATGTGTTTGCTTCCTGCAGGAACTTCTCAGGCGCTTTCTCACTAACATTTAAGGTCCTTTAGTTGTTTTGCTGGAGGGCTTTCTTGTTTTCCTTTTTCTGTGTGAGGAACTGTTGACCTTTTGAATTCACAGCATTTAATGAGGTCCCCATGCTGTTTAATGAGCCAGTGCTCAAAAGGTGGTCATTCAGATGATGGGAGTGAAGACTCTGCAGCCAGGCTATAGGACTGAGACCCCAAACATATCTGTCCACTCAAAGAACTGAAATTAACACCATGTCACATGTAATGTTTTTAAATCGGGGCTTTCCATTCTATAGCTTGTGTATAAACTATCCCTGAATAGTCCCTCAAATGGTAGAGATGATTAGCTCTTAGAACAACTTTTTAGAAGTTATTTGGGAAGGTAAAGAGAAATAAAAAAAAACCCACTGGACCCCAAGGTAGATGGTTGTGGTCTTTGAAATCCATCCCCAGGAAATAATCTTTGAAATCTGTATCATTTTATTGTGGGATCTTAAACTTAGCTGAGTTCCATATTGCTATGAAAGTACAAATCTAATATGATATATATTATTGCAAGAATTCAGGTATACTTTATGTCAGATTCTGGCTGCTAAAGCTACCTGCAGAGACAGTTCTTGCGTATTAACCTGGAAAGAAATGCGTTCTCTTTCTTATATTCAGACTTAGAGACAGCTTCCAATGTGCCTTCATTAAGGGAAAGAAAGACTGTGTCTATTTTAAAAATAAAGCACCAGTAAAGTCTTCTAACACTTACCTAAATAAATCAGTCCAGTGGTTTCAGTGCTTCATACCTTTTCTGAAAGTATGAGACTAAATTACATCTACCCTTCATAGACCATTTTTTTCCTCACCACCATTTTTGATATTAAATGCACTAAAGCCTGCTGGATGATCAAAGGCAGACAAATCTTCATTTATCCAACAGAGATTCATTCACTGCCAGCCATCTGCCAGTTTCAGAACCATACAGAGTAGGATCAAGACCGGCAGGGTTCCCAGTTGAGAGTCAATAGTGAGGAGTCAGGATGAGAATTACAGGGCCACCAAGATGGACTCTCAGTGAGAGGTCAGAAGAAAGTGCCAACAAAGGCTTTCTGAATAAAACAGCACTGAAATAAACCTAAGGGAACACATATAACATGTTTAGCAAACTAGTGGGGGGTAGAGTAGAGAGGCTTACTAGGCAGAAGGGACAGCATATGCAAAAAACCACATGGTAGAGAATACAAACAAAACATAGCTATTCAGGAAGATGGGGAAGACTGGGGCGGGGGTGGCCCTAAGACTCCAAGAAGCAAACAATTTACATTTAGTGTGTTCCTTTTACTTTTTAATACTTTTTGTATGCAGCGTTTTTTCCCTTGACTTGGTTTTATATTTTTTTCATCCAGACTTCTCTTTGAACATGAACATGTTTGTTGATCTTGGGATTAGAACAGCCTCCTCTGTTTCCCTTCGCCTGTTATAACTTCTGACATTTGAACATTTCCTCTGTTCATCTCCACGCTTCCCTAGAAAGAGCCATTGAGGGTTTACTTTACAATCACTAGTCATAACCATACGCATATCCGTAATGTCTATAGTTCTGAAATATAGGTCGGGTGTATATCCACTCTAATGGCTTTTTAGAAATGTTCGGAAATCTGGAGCTCAAAAAGACATTCTGCTGTGCTGACGATCTCTCTCTGGCTCTCTCTCTCTTTTTTTTTTTTATTGTGAATCGAGTGACAGTTTACATGGGAGAACATCAGTTTTACACTCATCCTATGGTATTTTGTTTCATTGCAATTATTACAATCCCCTCCAGGCATCATCATTCAACAGTATTTGCTTTATTCCCTGTTTTTCTTCTTCTTTTGAGTGTACACAAAAACACTCAGGAATATATAATCATTTAAACAACCAAAGGGCACATTCTGCAAGCCTGCCTCCTGGCTTCCAGCACCCAGTCCCTCTCTTTCCATGAATCTAGAGTCCTCAGCTGCTCCCTCTCTCCATGTCCCCATCTCTGGTGTCGCTGCTTCTCTGGATAAGGTCCCACATTCCACTCATGCTCTTCTCCCTTGATGGTCCTAGGGTCCTCTGTTCCTGGAATGTTAGATTAACTACTCCCCCCTTTTTGTTACAAAACTTCTACCTTTATAGTCAGGACATTTGCAGGTAGACATAACAGTTACTCAGTATTGAATCATAAGAATCTTATCCCCATCTCCTTTCATCAGACCCATCTAGACAAGATGAAAACTATTCAGTGGGAATTATACCGTTACCGCACACTCTTAAACTAAATTCCCTCTTGAAAAGTTGTAAGCCAGCCACTTCGTGCCTTTATAATCCACCCCCCGCCTCTGTTTTAGGTCGCCAGTGACAACACAGTCTTTTAATGAATATTGAATGGATGAAATAAAAAATAAAATGGTGAAATAGAAATTTCAAGTAACTGATAAGCGTAATGAAAGAAGAGTGGTCCTGTAGGTATTATCTTCTGTTGTTTTTGTTTTCATTCATTCTTACATTGGTGACCTCATTGTACAATTACAGAATGATTTCAGAAACATGGACCTAAACCTGGATGTGTATCTAACTTGGATCAGAGTAAAAGTTTAAAATTCTCTTTTTGTCTTTGTGTGTAAAGTAGGCATACATGCTCTTGTAGACAGCTTATGAAAGGATCCTGTTATCTATTTTGCTACTCTATCTCTTGACTGGTGCATGAATCCACTTACACTCAGTAGGATTATTGATAGGTATGAATTGATGACTATCATTTTACTGTGTGATTTTTTTGTGATGTTGCTAGTTTCTTTGCTCCACATCATTTTCTGTGCTGAGTTCACTCTGTTTATGTGTTTTCACATCATTTTCTTCATTGCTGTTGTTTTGGTGTTTACTAAATATTGAAAACTTTCCTCTTTTTGGGGGTGGTGGTGGATGTGAAGGCATGCTAACTTCCTTTGATGTTGCCCTATAATTCATTAATTTCTTACCCAGTTTAAAAGTGTGTTTTACCTTGAAAATGACTTGACTTCCTAGCCACTTAGAAGTTTTGTAATGACACTAGTCTCTCTTTTTAATCTGTAGTCTGTAGTCGTCTTCATTATAAACTGATACCACTGACTCCATATTTCAGTCTTGTTGGTTTGTTTTACTTTGTTTTTTTTTTTTTAGTTTTTATTGTGAGGTTTACATGGGAGAACATCAGTTTTATACTCATCCTATCATATTTTGTTTCATTGCAATGATTACAATCCATGCTATGCATCATCAAATAACCAAAAGGTACACCACACATGTCCGCCCACCGGCCACCAGCACACAGCCCTTCTCCCTCCCTGAGTCCAGTGTCCCCAGCCACTCCATCTGTCCATGTCATCTTCTCTGTCTCCATCCCTGGCATCACTGCGTCTCTGGGTAGGGTCCGGCTCTCTGTTCTTCTCACTTGATGGTACCAGTGGGACCATCCTTTTGTCAGAAAACATCTACCTCTTTATTTCCTACCTTCACAGTCAGTCCTGATGGCAGTTATTCACTATTGCACCACAAGATTCTTATCCCCATTCTCTTTCGCGAGCCTGGTCCCAACCGATTGAAAATCATTCAGTGGTGATTCTACCTTCCCCTGCCCCATCTGGAACTGGGTTCCCTCTTGAAAGCTTGTAAGCCAGTCACTTCTTGCCTTTATAGTCCCCCACCCCCATTTTGGGTAGCCAATGTCTAAGTTGCCCATCCCTGTCAACCCTGAGTACTGAGGGGATGGGAGTGATTCTTGCTGTAAAGAAGTGTTCCCTTTTTTGAGCTGCTACATCTATAAGCATAGGTAAAGTTCATCAAATTGTAGCAGGTTTCTCCCCCACCCCCCACTCCCGTCTTCTTTCTTCTTCTAATCTAGTTCTGATCATCCAACCATCTAAGCCAGGTCAAGTGGGTGTTCTGCAAGTATGGGTGTTCTTGTGCATCTCCCTTGCTTCATATCAGCTGCACGCTTCACTCTCCTCTCTAGTCCTCTGTGGCCATATCACTGCCTCTGGGCCCAGAAGTTCCCAGGTCTTGCCATATTGCTGGCCATCCAGGTCTCCACTCGGGTTCACAGGGGTCTATTGAATGTGTTTGCGCTTAGCTCACAATTTCAATGCTATTCCCCCCCGCCTTCCCCTTATTGGTGACCAATGTGGTCACGAGCCAGACCATATGCCAGCTCATGTATTCCCCTTGAGTCTCAGTCTTGGAAGGGGGTTTGCCTAGAGGGTTCCTGACCACTTGCCTTGATAGCTCCCGGGTGAACAGCTTACTTGTTCTTGTAGCAATCAGACTGCCTTTATTGTTTCGGATTTTTCCTGCTGGTCTTTCTTTCTCGAAATATCTTCTGTTCTAGCTGCTCCAGGCTGGTCGACTCATCCTTTCCAGTGGAAATTCCCTACATCAGTTGGTTCTGGATGGGGTTCTAGAGTCCACCTATGGTCTTGTGCAATATAAAGGGTCCACAGAAAGCCTCTTTTACTGGGCAAATTCTAGGTTCCTTTAAGGCATTCCAATCAGTTATAGGCTGAAGATGGACTTAGAAGTTTTCTGTAGTGATGATTCTGGCTATTCCTTTCTCCGCCCCCTCAAGTGTCTATTTCATAATGGTAGGCAAGGGAAGCCAAGATTCAAAAGAGAGCCAAGCACCTTAACATTATTCCCCTCTTTTACACTTTCATACCATGTATCAATCTTGTTGTTCCAAGGTTGCGCATACCTCATCGTTTACCCCTGTCCCACTTAGTCCATGTGAACCTGCTTAACTGTTCTTCCATCAGCCTTGTTCTTCCATTCCCCTCCCAATTCTTGTGTATTGTCCCCTCCGCCAACCAACCAGCACCCAAGCTATCCTGTGTCTATTCCCTACCCTGTGCTCTATCTTCCCCTCCCTCCCTTGCCTCTTCTCATCCCATACATCCTGGTGATCAGCATAAATAATATATATTTCCCCCCATTTTAGTGTGGGTTCTTTTCTTACTCTTTAACAATAATGGTCCTATATGGTATTTCTCCTTTTATGACTGACTAATTTCACTCAACATAGTGTCTTCAAGGATCGTCCATGTTATGCGGTGGCTTGCAGCTTCTTTGTTGTTCTTCAAGGTAGCATAGTATTCCATTGTGTGTATGTACCACAGTTTGTTTATCCATTCTTCAAGTGATGGGCACTTAGGCTGTCTCCATTTTTTGCTATTGTAAATAGTGCTGCTATGAACATTGGTGTGCCTATATCTTATCTTGTTATGGCACGTATTTCTTGTGGGTAAATACCAAGTAGAGTATTTTCTGGGTCATAAGTTATTTCTATTTCCAACCTTCTGAGGAAGCACCATATTGTTTTCCAGAGTGGTTGGACCATTTTGCAATCCCATCAACAATGTAGCAGGGTCTCGGTCCCTCCACATCCTTGCCAGCATTTATTGTCCTCTACTTTTTTTTATCTTTGCTGTTATTGCTGGTGTAAGATGATATCTCATTGTTGTTTTGATTTGCATCTGTCAAACGGCTAGTGATCGTGAACATTTCTTCATGTGTTTGTTGGCTGCCTGGATCTCTTCCTTGGTGAAGTGTCTGTTCATGTACTGTACCCACTTTTTATTTGTGTTATTAGTCTTTTTCTTGTAGTGGTGTTGTAGTTTCCTATATATTTTAGAAATGAGTCCGTTGTCTGATGTGTCATTGCAAAAGATTTTTTCCCATTCGGTGGGTTCCTTTTTACTTATCTGTTGAAGTCTTTTGATGCACATAAGTTTTTAATTTTTAGTATGTCCCACTCATCTATTTTGTCTCTTTTCTTTGCATACTTTTCTAAATCTTTGGTAGTCTGTGTAGTCCCTGTATTAGAGCTCTCATACTTGTCCTGATAAAAGCAGTCAACAAAGTAGGAATTGAAGGGACATTCCTCAACATAATCAACAGCTTATATACAAAACCAACAGCCTACATCACTCTCAATTGAGAGAAACTGAAAGTCTTCCCTCTGTGAATGGAAAGCAGACAACCACTCCTTTTCAATGTTGTTTTGGGAGTATTAGCCAGAGCTATATGGCACGAAAGGAAAATTAAAGGTATCCAAACTGGCAAAGAAGAAATAAAACTCTCTTTATTTGCAGATGATATGATCCTATACATAGAAAACAACAAAGACTCAGAAAAAAACCTACTAGATATCATTGGAAGATTCAGCAAAGGGACAGGGTATAAGATCAACATACAAAAATCAGTTGGATTCCTCTATAGTAACAATGACAGAACTGAAAAAGACATTAGGAAAAAAATGCCATTTACAATAGCTACCCAAAGGATGAAATATTTAGGAATAAACATAATCAGAGAAACACAGGACCTATAGAAAGAGAATTATGAAACCCTACTATAAGAAACCAAGAGAGACTTACAAAAGTGGAAGAACATACCATGTTACTGGATAGGAAGACTCAACATCGTGAAAACTTCATTACTATCCAAAGCTATTTACACTTATAATTCAATCCCAATCCAGATTCCATCGACATTCTTCAAAGAGGTGGAAAAGACAATTACAAATTTATATGGAAAGGAAGGAGACCCAGGATAAGCAAAACACTGCTTAAGAAGAACAAGGTTGGAAGCCTCTCACTCCCTGATTTCAAAATCTACTACATGGCTACAGTGGTCAAAACAGCTTGGTACTGGTACAATGAAAGATATATTGATCAATGGGACAAAATCAAGATTCCAGAAATTAGCCTGTGCACATACAGCCAACTGATTTTTGATAATGTGCCTAGGTATGTTCCTTGGGGAGGAGATAGTCTCTTTAACAGATGGTGCTGGAAGAACTGGAACACGGTATGCAAAAGATTGAAACAAGACCTTTACTTCACACCCTATACAAAAACCACCTCAGCATGGATTAAAGACCTAAATGTGAATCCCAAAATTCTGAAAGTCATCAATGAAAAAATAGGGACATGTGTTGATGATCTCTTGTAGCAACATTGACTTGATTACAGGACCACATAACAGATTCTGGGCAATAGCAGACTAGATCTTTGGTTATACACTACCTTGTATGCTGGCTTTATATAGATGACAACTGTGTGCACTCTACCCTCAAATGAGATAAGCTTTTTGTTTTGTATCACATCCAACAGGGGGGGTACTGTTGGCTGGCTATCCCTACAAAGCAGAGAAAGAAGTCATTTGATTTGATGTGCGTGAGGATTAAGGGTGGAAGAATGTATGGCACACTGGCTGCTATAGGAGGGGTCAGGAGATACTTCTTTTGAAGTGCTATTGTACTTATGCTTATTCCAAGCCAATCTTGGTTTCTCATTTGCTTTGTTTGACCCTCTTATTTCCCTTGAAAGTTTAATCAGTTCAACCATATTTTGTCAACTATTCCAGTTTCAGTAGAATCTTGTATTCATTATAACAAGAAATCATATTCTCAAATCCAAAAAAAAAAAATAGGAGCAGCAAATAGGGACCAGTCTTGATGATCTCTTTGCTTAGGTATTTGGACTTTACTCTTAAGGCATTGACAGATATTAGAGGAGTAGTAGTAGTGAAGCGTCATTGAATCGACTCATGTGACCCTGTAAAGGGCTTAATATGACATAGAAGAGACATTTCTACTTGGAAAACTGCTGCATCCTGAGTTGTTGATGATCCTTGTCACTTCCCTAATAAACCCCACAATCAGGAGTACTGTTAGGAGCTCTGTGTGGCTATTGCAATGGATTATCCAACCCAGATGTGAAGCAGAGAGTCCCATAGGATAGGGGCTTGTTCAGAATAGGGTAAAGAAGGTTGAAGGGAGGAGACATGTCTGACTGCCGTTTCATAGGAATTGGCCTTGGGTTGATTTTGAGTTCTCCTTTCCCATTTTGGAGTGAGAGGAAGTCCTACGTGGCTTGCACATAGTTTTTGCGGGGGTCAAGGAGCTACTGACAGGTTTGAATTGCCTACCTTGCAGCTAACAGCCCACCATTTATCTTACAGTGACGTGATGAGATATGTACTTTAGAAATGTAACTCTGTAGAGTGGTGTGATGGAGTGGAGGGAGCAGGACTGGAGGTAGATGGACCAGGAGGTGAGAGACGATGGTGGCATAGACTGGACTAGGACTAGACTGGCTAGAGTGGGCTGAGGGGGGCAGTGAGGTGAAGAAGCATGCCCAAGTGTTTGCTAGGACATATAGGTAAATAGGAGCGCCAGAATCAGTTTGGGGATCTGGGACCTTTTGAATTTTAAGTTTCTATTTTGAGTTTGTCTTTGAAGACTTTGCATGATATTTCTTGAGGAATGAGAACTAATAGTAAATATCTTGCCTAATTAGAAGTTGCAAAGTTGAGTGTATGTGTATATCTTGTATGTCTTTGTCAGAGGTAACAATCCCAGGACACACACAGAATAAGACACACAGAAGAAGAGGGAGGAGCACAGGTCCAAAATCTATATGTTGAGGGAAATATCTGGAAAGCCAATAAACAGACCTTGAAGATTAGGTACAAACCATGAAACAGTGAAAATAAGACTGAACCCAGGTATCCCCAGGCAACCCCAGGATCTTCTAACGGCACATCTTAGCTAGAAGAGAAGTTGGTAGTTGTTGTTAGGTGCCATAGATTCAGTACTGAATCATAGTGACCCTATGCACAACAGAACGAAACACTGCCTGGTCCTGGGCCAACCTCACAATTGTTGCTATGCTTGAGCCCATTGATGTTGCCACTTTGCCAATCCATCTCATTGGGGGTCTTCCTCTTTTCTATGACCCTCCACCTTACCAAACATGATATCCTTCTCTAGTGACAGGTCCCTCCTGAAAACATGTCTGAAGTATGACAGATGAAGTTTGGCCATGCTGGCCTCCAAGGAGCACTCTGGCTGGACTTCTTCCAACAAAAGAACAACTTCTGTTTGTTCTTTTGGCAGCCCATGGCACTTTGAATATTCTCCTCCAACACCATGACTCAAAAGCATCAATTCTTCCTTATTCACTGTTCATCTTTCACATGCATATGAGGTTATTGAAAATACTATGCCTTGGGTCAGGTGATCCTTAGTCCTCAAGATGACATCATCTTTGCTCTTCAACACTTTAAAAAGGTCTTGTGCAGCAGATTTGCCTAATGCAATACGTCGTTTGATTTCTTGACTGTTGCTTCCATGACTCTTGATAGTTGATCCAAGAAGAATAAAGTTCTTGACAACTTCAATCTTTTCTCAATTGATAAGAATGCTGTTTATTGGTCCCATGGTGAGGATTTTTGTTTTCTTTACATTGAGATGTAATCCATACAGAAAGCTGTGCTCTTAGATCTTCATCAGTAAATAGTTTAAGCCCTCTTCACTTTCAGCAAGCAAGGTTGTATCATCTGCATATCGCAGGTTGTTAATGAGTCTTCCTCCAATCCTGATGCCATGTTTTTCTTCATATAACCCAGTTCCTTGGATTATTTGCTCAGCATACAGGTTGAATAAGTATGGTGAAAGAATACAACCCTGTCACACATTTTTCTTAATTTTAAACCATTCAGTGTTCCCATGTTCTGTTTGAACAACTGCCTCTTGGTCCATGTACAGATTCCTCACGAGCACAATTAAGTGTTCTGCAGTACTCATACTTTGCAATGTTGTCCATAGCTTGTCATGATCCACATAATCGAAAGCCTTGTGTAGTCAATAAAGCATAGGTAAATATCTTTCTGATATTCTCTGCTTTCAGCCAAGATCCATGGAACATCTGCAATGATATCCCTCATTCCACAGCCTCTTCTGAATCCAGCTTGAACCTCTGGAAGTTTTCTGTCAGTGTATACTTGTAACCATTTCTGTATTGCCTTTAGTAAAACTTTACTCGAATGGGATATCAAAGATATTGTCTGATGATTTCTGCATTCCATTGGGTCACCTATCTTTGGAATGGGCACAAATACAGATCTCTTCCAATCAGTCGGCCAGATAGTTGTCTTCCAAATTTCTTGGCAGAGATGAGTGAGTGCCTCCTGTGCTGCCTCACTTTCTTGAAAGATTTCATCAATTCCTGGAGTCTTCTTTGCCAATTCCTTTAATGCACTTTGGACTTCTTCCTTCAGTATCTTGATCATATGCTACCTCTTGAAACGGTTGAACACCAACCATTTCATTTGGTACAGTGACTTTGTGTATTCCTTCCATCTTCTTTTGATGCTTTCTGCATCATTCAATAATTTGCCTAGAGAATCCTTCAATAACGAAAGTCGAGGCTTTCAATTGTGTGGATCATGACAAGCTATGGACAACATTGCGAAGTATGAGTATTCTGGAACAGTTAATTGTGCTCGTGAGAAATCTGTACATGGACCAAGAGACAGTTGTTCAAACAGAACATAGGAACACTGAATGGTTTAAAATTAAGAAAGGTGCGTGACAGCATTGTATTCTTTCACCATACTTATTCAGCATGTATGCTGAACAAATAATCCAAGCATCTGGGTTTTATGAAGAAAAACATGGCATCAGGATTGGAGGAAGACTCATTAACAGCCTGTGATATGCAGATGATACAACCTTGCTTGCTGAAAGTGAAGAGGACTTAAAACATTTACTGATGAAGATCAAAGAGCCCAGCCTTCGGTATGGATTACATCTCAATGTAAAGAAAACAAAAATCCTCACCACTGGATCAAAAATAGCATTCTTATCAATGGAGAAAAGATTCTTGATCCAAGTAGTCCATTCTTCTTGGATCAACTATCAAGAGTCGTGGAATCAGCAGTCAAGAAATCAAATGATGTATTGCATTAGAAAAATCTGCTGCCCAAGACCTTTATAAAGTGTTGAAGAGCAAAGATGTCATCTTGAGGACTAAGGATCACCTAACCCAAGGCATGGTATTTTCAATAACCTCATACACATGTGAATGATGGACACTGAATAAGGAAGACCATAAAAGAATTGATGCTTTTGAGTCATGGTGTTGGAAGAGAATAGTGAAAGTGCCATGGGCTGCCAAAAGAACCAACAGATCCGTGATGGAAGAAGTGCAGCTGGAGTGCTCCTTGGAGGCCAGGATGGCCAAACTTCATCTCTCATACTTCACACATATTGTCTGGAGGGACCAGTTGCTGGAGAAGGATATCATGTTTGGTAAGGTGGAAGGTCAGAGAAAAAGAGGAAGACCCCCCAATGAGATGGATTGGCCAAGTGGCAGCATCAATGGACCCAAGCGTGGCAACAATTGTGAGGTTGGCCCAGAATCGGGCAGTATTTCTTCTTGTTGTGCATAATGTCACTTTGAGTCAGTACCGACTCAATGCCACCTAATAACAACAACCCACCTTTTCACCCACCCCAATCTCTCTAAGCTTTTGGGAGACATTTTAAGATAAACAAAATTATTTATGAAATATAGAGACTATAATAAAGTAAAAAGTAAATCATTTTTTTACAGATAAGAAAAAATATGGCTCTAGAAGCAATTTAATCCCAGGTGATAGAAACATATGTATATCTCAAAAGTAGTAAAATTTTGTCAGAAAAGGCTCCCAAGTATATAACAAACCCAGGCTGACTGGATAAATGATAGTTGTGATACTAAGCGAGGTATGGTTACAACACATTGCTCTAATAAATACTCAATATGAAGTTTTTTTCAATTTGAAATATTCAACTAGAAATTAACATATTAATCATGCTTGTTTATTTGTTTCTTATGTTGTTGTTGTTATTATTATGTGCCGTGGAGCTGATTCCGTCTCATAGCGACCCTATACAGGGTTTCTGAGGCTGTAAATCTTTACAGGAGCAGAAAGCCACAGCTGGTAGTTTTGAACTGGTGACCTTGCACTTCACAGCCCGATTCATAACCCCTATACTACCAGAACTCCTTAATAATATATGTAAAAGACAACATGCACTGTGTGTCTATCTGTCCATCTATCTACCTATCATCTATATACTTATCGATCTAGTGATCTACTGATATAGCCATCTGTCTATTTAGCCATCTAGTGATCTAATCTATTTTTTGGACTATGGCAAAAATTCAAGCCTTATTGAAGCTTCAGTGAGGATTTATTCACTCCCTCCCTCCCTTTTCTTCCTTCCTTCCTTCTTTCTTTCTCTCTCTCTTTCTTTCTTTCTTCCCCCCTCCTTTCCCTTTTTATATCCCTGCCTCCTCTCTTTTTCTTGCTTTCTTTCAAAGGAGATCTAATTTCAAGTAACAGTTTTGACAAGTTTCTGTTCATGTCCCTATGGAAAAAAAACCAGATAAATGCATTTTGGGTGCTGGGGTGTGGTGGTGTGGGTTAATGGGCTGGACTGCAAATCACTTTGAACTACAAGGTCTGCAGTTCAAGCTCACCCACTGCTCATTGGAAATCTTACACAGGGTCACTATGGGTTGGAATCAACTTCATGGCATTTGACGACAACAACATTGTTTACAATGAAGTCTTGGTGTTGCGCTGTAACATAAGCACTGGATTGCTAACCACAAGTTGCTGGTTGAAACCCATTAGCTTTGGAAATAGGGTAGTAACTGACTCGGTGGCACTTAATCACAATAACCACATATTTATTATATATGTATCTTGGGTTCTTTATATTTTCAGAAATGCAAACTGACACTGGCTAAAAAAGATTGGAATGATGAAAAGGCTATCTATGGGGGGGTTGGCAAAAGTTGCTCTGAAGACTTAGATGGAAGTAAGAAATAGAACACCAATTCCAGCCTCTTCCCTCAGGTATATCAGCTTCATCAGCTCTTGTCCCCACTCTCCAAGCTCACATTTTGGGGAGAGACTGTCTGATACTCTCCACTAAGTTCCACTGTACTGTATATGACAGGAGAGGGGGGGGCATTCCTCAAAACCAGATTGGGTGCTTTCTCCACAAAAGGATGCTGGGTTTAGAAAAAACAAAGAAAGAAAAAACAAAGAGACCCCCACTGTGCCACAGATGCTCTGCATTCAGCATAAAACCAAGCCTTTAGGCAACAAAAAACAACCAAATCACCAGATAAAGAAAGGTAAAGATATTATTTTTATGGAAGTCAATGTTTAAAAAAAAAGGAAAAAAAAAGTGGAGACTTGAATTGTCACACAAGATTAACAAGGGCTGACTGAAAGAGAAAATGAACAGAACAGAAGAATAGATAGCCCTCAGAAGTCCTGTATGCCACATTATAGCTTTTCTGTTCAGGATAAATGCTGGGTCTGAAAGGAGCATCATGAATTTGAGAGTATCCACAGCAGGCATGCCAAAATAGTGACATACAAGAAAATTTCTCACTTGAGAAGTTTTTGAAGAGGACAGACTGAGAGAATACATTAAAACGCAAGTGGAAGAATTAAAACTGTTCTTTGAGGCACCACAGAACTGAACAAGGATATCTATCCATAGTATAAAGAATTAGTTTTAACACAACTTCTAGGAAGACAGTCTTTGCAATTAGACCATTATAGAATTGGCACTGTGGGTTAGTGTGCTGGATTGCAAAGTCATTTGACCAGAAAGGTCGGTGGTTCAAGCTCACCAGCCACTCCTCAGAAACCCTATACAAGATCGCTATGGGTCGGAACTGACTCAACGGGACTTAACAACAACAACAATAATCAAATCCAGGGCCCTAAAAGCAAGGTCCATGGTTCAAATCCACAAGTTGCTTGTCAGAAACCCTATACAGAGTCACTATGAGCCGGAACCATCTCAGTGACACTTAACAACAACAACATGATTGAAGCCCAGCTATTTCACTAGCAGGGTTTATAACCTGTGAAGACTGTGTAATCTTTAAGGCCCTACATTTCTTCTTCCTAAAATAAAGAAAATTATAGCACCTGGCTTCATGTTGCCGTGAAAAGCTCACCAGCTACTGTTTGTCAAGCCATAAGGTTTAGTCCTGATATGATGCTCCATGGAAACCCTATACACTTGAAGAAAGGTCTGGTACTTTGAGGGTACTCCCTTCCCCCAAAGCAGTCATTGAAAACCACATGGAAAGTAGTTATACTCTGACACTTATGAGGTCACCATGAATCAGAGTTTTGTTTATTTCTGTGGATGGTTTGTGAGTTTCTCGTCATGAGAATGCTTAAGTGGAGTTTGGATGTGTGCCACCGTCAGAGATGCAGTCACAGGGACGCATGCGTCTGATGAGGGTTGGTTTGGATAGCATCTCACTTCTTCTTCACCACTATTGGAGGAGAAATAGGATACTGAGTAAAGACCAAGTCATGAACTTACTGATAATTACAGATTCTCGTTTTGAAAAATTCTATGGAATAAGATCCACAAGAGAGAAAGAAATGCTTCCTTTTGTGCCCTGCTATATCATGTTGACTTTCAACTCCAGAAACAAGGAACCAAGCAAAGGAATGGCAATGTTTCATCAGTTTAACCAATTCCTTATGGCTAATGAGGCTTTCTACTCCCGTAAAGATTTACACCCTCAGAAACCCTGTACAGGGTCGCTATGAGTCGGTTCCGACTCCACGGCACATAACAACAACAATGAGATGACAATCAGATGAAAAAAGTCACCTATGAGAAATGTACCTAATAATTTTGAATTTTTCAGATGTGCTTGTCAGTGACATTTACAAGGTGCATGTGATATGTATTAATTATCATTTTCACCTCTTCACCTCTGATGATAGGCTGTGAAGACCAAGTCTGAATTCTGAATACTGTTGTAATCTGTGTGCTTAAATTTGCAGGCAGGTGAAGGCTTAATTGCAGCCTGCCCGGGTTCTGTGATAGATGAGCAGGTCCTGCACTGGCTCAGGTGCCTCTCAGTGTCTGCAGAGTTTTAAACCCTTATTCAGCCCACTAAGGAACCCTGGTAGCATAGTGGATTTCAAACTCAACTGCTAACCACGAGGTCAGTAGTTTCAATCTACCAGCTCTTCCTCTGGAGAACAAGGAGACTTTTTGCTCCAATATATATATATATATATATATATATATATATATATATATAAGATTTATTCATTTATTTGATCATAAACTATTAGTTTTCATCCACATTGACTGTCTGTAGGTTTTTGAAAGTGGTGACAGGCACATAGGTCACCAGTGTATAGAGTTTGTTTGGTGAATCTTCATCCTCATTACGTTTTCTAGATAACCGCACCCGGATACGGTATGGGACGTTCCTGATTCCTTTGGCCCAGACAGCTTTGTTGAGCCTGGTGTCAATGCGCACGTCTGGTGTTTCCATCTCCTTCATGGCAAATTTCTGAATCTCCTTGAGTGCTCAAAGGGCACACTTCTTGAAGCCTGCTCCATGGATACGCTTGTGAATGTTGATGGTGTACTCTCTGGTCACCACTTCGTTGATAGCAGAACAGCCCTCCTTCTTCTTGCCACCTTTCTTTGCAGGAGCCATAGGGATAGAATCAGGTTGGGAAGGAAGAGCCCAATAAATATTTACAGCCTCAGAAACCCTGTACAGGGTCGCTATGAGCCACAGCCTACTTGGTGGCACATCACCACCACCACCACCACCACCACCATTCTGTCCACTCCCAAAGGATATGGCTTCAGGATTGATGCTAAGACCATCTTTAGTTTTTTCTCCTTTTTATTATAATGTGCTTTTAGTCTTCAGAGATTTGTGGGGAATAATACCAAAGCCAAAATCAAACCAGTTGCTGTCACGTTGATTCTGACTCATGTTGAATCCATGTGTTTATAGAACTTGGTTACTTAGGATTTTCGAGGCTATGACCTTCTGGAAGAAGATTGCTAAGCATTTCTTCGGAGGTACTCCTGGGTAGGTTCAAACCTCAACCCTTTCAGTTAGCAGTCGATCACTTCACCATTTGTATCACCCAGGGACTCGTGCTGGGCATAATAAACCCCCATGTATTCATCACCCAGATTTAACAATTTTATCATGTTTTCTTTAAACCTTTCCTTGTATTTTTACATAAATAAAGTATAGGGATACATTGTGACCCACTTTGAAGAATGCTTGATGATAACCCAAAAGGAAAAGAAAAATACAATAAAGAGTGTAGTTTTTTCAGCACTAACTTCGCCCATGTAGGCACAGAAAGTGGTTGTCTAGATGGAATGAGGGTTTTGCAATGATCCTAGAAACACCCTTTTCACCGCTAATACCTTCATTATAATTTCAGTGAAGGACATACCTATTTTAAAGTACCCCATGTGGAGCTGTAGGATAAGCATGGGGCTGCTAACCTCAAGGTCGGTGGTTCAAACCCATCAGCCGCTCCTCAGAAACCCTATGCAGGGTCACTAGGAGTCAGAGCCAATTTGATGACACGTAACAACAATATATGTTTGATGTTGTGCCCATTACTTTCACCTACATTCAGTGGAGTCCTGGGGTGGTGCTGTGGGCTAATGCTCTGGACTGCAACGTCATTTAAACCACAAGTATGGTGGTTTAAGCTCACCAGCTGCTTCTCAGAAACCCTATACAGGGTCACTATGAGTCAGGACCGACTTGGCTGCACTTAACAACAGAAACAATAGGTTAGACAGATTGGCAAGTTGCTACTTTAAAAAAATATACTTCATATGTAAACCGTATCATTTAAAAGATTCATTTTAGCCATTTTTAAGTGTAGAATTCACAATGAAGTCATCACCATTGTTAATTTTTAAACAGAAACTCTGTACCTGTTAATCATTAACTCCCCTTCCCCAACTTGACCCCTGGTAACCTGCTTTCTGTATCTATACATTTGGCTATTTTAAGAATTCTTTAGTATGTATTACATCTCAACATAAAGAAAACAAAAATCCTCACAACTGAACCAATAAGCAACATCATGATAAAAAGAAAAAAGATTGAAATTTCCAAGGTTTTAATTTCATTTGGACCCCAATCAAAGCCCATGGAAGCAGCCGTCAAGAAATTATTCAATGTATTTTATTGGGAAAATCTGCTGCAAATGTTCTCTTTAAAGTATTAAAAAGCAAAGAGGTCACTTTGAAGACTAGGGTGCATCTGACCTAAGCCATGGCATTTTCTACCTCTTCATTTGCACGAGGAAAGTGGACATGATTATAGAAAGCAGAGTAGAATTGATGCCTTTGAATTATTGTGTTGACAAAGAATAAGGAATATAACATGCGTTGATTCCTAGAGAACAAACAACTGTATGTTGGAAGAAGTACAGTCAAAATGCTCCTTGAAAGCCAGGATGGCAAGAGTTTGGATCAAATACTTTAGAACTGTTATCAGGAGAGAGTCGCTCCCTGGAGAAGGACATCCCGCTTGGTGAAGTGGACGGTCAGTGAAAAAGAGGAAGGCCCACCATATAATGGATTGATACACTGGCTACCACAATGGGCTGGAACACAGCAGTGATTGTCAGAATGGTGCCAAACCAGTCAGTGTTTCATTGAGTTGTCCATAGGGTCGCTCTGAGTTAGTACTGACTGGACAGCACCTAACAACAAGAGAGCAGGAATTTCATGTAAGTGGAACCCTACGCTACTTTTTCCCTTTTGTGTCTGCTTTGTTTTCAGCATAATGTTTTCAAGGTTCATCTATTGTTTCTTGTTTCAGATCATGACTAATCTTTACGATTAAATGATACTCTATTTTATGTATGTATCACACTGTGTTTCTCCATCTAGACAGATAAATAAAGAGGTCACTCTTTGTTAAACAAAAAGTCAACATTTGACTTTTGTGAAAAATGCTGCTACAATACTACACACGTGATGCATCCTCAAGTCCCTGCATCTCCTTTGCTCAATGAATTTTCACCCTCTCTAGAATGACAGCCTGGCTCTCACCAATCCCCAAAGCTTGGACTAACCAGTGAACAAGTGGCCATTCAGCCTCTCGCTCTGTGACTGATGAAGAGGCTGGGTCTCTCACTCTGGCCCATTGGGGAAGCCTTTTCATTGGGGAAGCCTTCCACCAGTTCTGGGAACACAGTAATGGTCTGCCTCTTGCACATGCATGGGTACCATATGGCACCTGGTCAACCCCCTTTCTGACTCTTTCCTTGGTAAGGATGGCACAGCTTCACTCAACTATGGCACAAGAAGGGTGAAGATAGAACATCTGTATGGCACCAGCTGTATGCTGGGAAAGAGGGAGTGTGGCGCTGGCTGAGGGAGAGTAATGTCCACAGGGAAGCTGATCTCACTCTGTTCTCTGTTTGAGAAAGCATTCCATGTCTGAATAGAACATATGTGGTCTATGTCTTTTATCAGAGACCCTAAACCCTGGTAGGACCATGACTCAAACAAAGGTGTAGCTGGATAGAGAGCTTAAAGCACTGTGTCATCTCCTCCGAGCATCACCCTCAGAATCTCCTGTCATGGCCTCCCTGGTTAGGAAGGAAGTCAAATACTGGTCCATCAATGAGACAGATAACTGAAGCCTCACAGTGCAAACCCCATCTCTGGGAATGTGTGTAGAGTTTCTACAGAAATGTTCTGATGGGAGGATCATAGTTGCTTTCTATAAATTCATAAAAGTAAAAATAACCCTGCCGCACCTCATAATCATAGTTCATCGGGTTCTGTTTAGCAAGTAAGCTACAGAGAAATGGAGACAACCACCCAATACCTACCAATTATCAATTGGTGTTTAGTTGACCTCAGCTTGTAGGGACTTCATGTGTCAGAGATGTATTATGCTCTATAGCATTTTCAATGTTTGACTTTTTAGAAAGTAGACCATCACGCCATTCTTCCAAGGAACCTCTAGGTGCCACTCAAACCTTCAGCCTTTCAGTTAACAACCAAGCATGTGAACTCTCTGTGATACCCAGGCACTCCAAGCACGAGTCTTTTCCTTGAACTGAGTAGAGACATACTCACCTTGGACTATGGGCTTCAATTGCTGCCTGAGGATTGTTCTAATGAATTATATGCCCTAGTCCATCTCACTTTCTGTCTTGATGTAAATAAAGCAACATGCTTATCCAACAATTCTCGGTCCCTGCCTCTGTAATGTGATCTCTTGGCACACACAATTCAGCCCTCTTATTGTCCACACAGAGAGCTTCCCCATTCATTTTGCTAGTAAGACCTAGCATGTAAGTTATCCTTCTCTGAACACAGAAGCAAGTGCAGGCAAGCAAAGTCATAATATACCCAGGTGCAGTCATCAGGATTTGTGGAGGGCTGTTAAGTGGTTGCTGCCGCATGCACACCTTTCTATTCATTAAGTTGGAATAAACACCAGTGATGTTAAGTAAGCTGTTGTTTAGGAAACAAGTAGGACTCATCTTCTTGCAGGCTAAACATTTTGAAGGAGCTTGATAGCATTTAGTAAAGCTGTTTACCTGTCACCGGCCTCTCTGTAATTCCTTGCTTATAAACTGATATGCTTTCAAACACCTCATGAAAAGAGATTAGAAAGAGACAAACATGCATTGTATGAATAGGAACTAAATCACACACATTTGGGGAACACAAATTCATTGAGGAAATCACTGCTCCATGCTAATTGCTTTATTGTGGATAGAAAGCTGTGACTGAATATGTAGGGCAGTCATAAGCTATTGAATATGGAAATATATTTCTCCTGCCTCTACTGATTGAAAAACCTTCAGCCACATGTGCCGCCGTTTAAGCAGGATGCAGGTAAATTTCATAGTTATAAAATGGATTATTGCAAAAATTTTATTCTTGGTGAGATGTATATTACCATAACATACCTCTGTTATGGTAAAAAAAAACGCTTAACACGCTTACTGTTGAATCGATTCTAATATATGACGATTCCATGGGTGTCTGAGTAGAACTGTGCTCCGTAAGGCTTTCCATGGCTGAGTTTTAAGAAACAGCTGTTTAGACATTCCTCCTGAGGTTTCTCTGGATCTGAACCTCTAACCTTTCAGTTAGCAGCTAAGGGCATTAATGAGCCAGGGGCTCCATCATACACGGATTCTTCCTATGTTCTGTAGATGCACAGATGTAGGAATCTGGCTGAATTAGCTATTTGTTGCTTTGTAACCAAAGAATTCTCAACTAGTAACATAAACCAACCCACGTTTATTAGCTCACATTTTTAGTGGGTTAGGAATTTGGGCAGGGTTCAGCTGAGTTTGGTGATTCTCTGTCTCTCGCAGGCTTTGATCAAGATGGTGGTTAGGACAACAGTCTCCTCTGAAAGCTTGATTAGTGATGGATCTTCCAAATTCATGCGCCTGACAGGAATCAGTTCTTCATGGACTCTTGGACTGAGGGCCTTAGTTTTTCTCTGGCTGACGACTAGAGGCCTCTTTTGGATCTTTGCTACTTGGGACACTAGCTAGAAGAGCTTGCAGCATGGTAGCTTGCATCATTGAGACGAAAGCATTATGGCAAGACAGGGAATGGAAGCAAGGCATAGGATACAACCTTTTGTTATCAATCTCAGAAGTAACATCCTGTCAATTTTTCCATTATCATTAAGCCCATCCCAGGAGTCCTGATGTGGCACTGTAGGATAAGCACTGTATTGCAAAGTTGGTTTGAACTGCAAGGTCAGTGGTTCAAACCCACTAGCTGCTCCTTGGAAACAAGATATAGGATCTCTATGAATCAGAACTACTCAAAGGCACTTAACAATAAGTACATCCCCAAGCCAGGGAGAGTGAGTAACTAAGGGCATGAAGACTAGGATCCATGGTCAATGAGGGCCGTCTTAGAGATTTGACCTAGGACAAAATCTAAAATTGCTATAAAGCCATAATGCCTCTCTAGATGCAAAGCAACAGCATTGTACTGCATAGTGAAAGATAGCATATTATGCTGTTTACTTACATAGACTTCTATGAAAGATTGAGGTTCAAATTTTACCTCTTCAGGGTCCCAGTTATAAGAATTTCAGCAAACTATTTGACCACCACCTGTAATATAGAGATCATTCCTATGTCACAGTATTGTTATTGCTCTTAAGTGCCTTAAAGAAGGTTTCTACTTATAGTGACCTTATAAAAGGTTTCCGAGGAACAGCTGGTGGGTTTGAACTGCTGACCTTGTGGCTAGCAGTCCAGTGCTTATCCTGCAGCACCACATATTAACTGGTATTCCTTGTAAATGTATGGATATTATCCTGTCACAGACAGCATTGTACTTCATGACTGATCTTGATATATTGTTCTTTTTGATAATGAATGTAATGTGATTCCTCTTCACTTTGTCATTCCTGGCACAGTAAACCATGTGATTGTCAGATTCAAAATGGCCAATACCAGTCCACTTCAGTTCACTAATACCTAAGATATCAATGTTTATGCATTCCATTTCATTTTTGACAATTTCCAATTTTCCTTGATTCATGTTTCATACATTCCATGTTTAGTTTTCAGTGGATATTTACAGCTGTTTCTCTTCATTTTGAGTCATACCCCATCAGCAAATGAAGGTCCAGAGGACTGTACTCCAGTCACGTCACATGGGCAACTCTACTTTGAGAAGGCAGCTCTTCCCCGCTCACATTTTGAGCACCTTCTAATCTGGAGGGTGTGTGTGTGTGTGTGTGTGTGTGTGTGTGTTCATCTTCTTGTACTATATCTGACAATAAATATTCTGGTGCTCTTCATCATGTTTTAATATTCAGTACTCTCTTGCTGACAGTAGTCCCCTGCTAAGTGACTAAATATTTGGAAGTAATTCATCTCTCCTTCTTCTTCCTACTCTGTCTACGTCTAGAAGCTCAGCTGGAACCTGTCCACTCTAGGTGACCCAGCTGGTATTTAAAATAGCCATAGCATACCTTCCAGAATCACAGCAACACACAAGTCACCACAGGTTGACAAAGTGACAGATGAGTGATGGGATGACCACCCTATATACTGTTATTCCCATCCTAAGTCTGTGTGAATGGTACCTCAGAGTTAGGCAGTGCACATACTCAGTTACTCTAAATGGCAGACGTATTCACCCCCTGTTCACTGACAACTCACCAATAGTCAAATGTATGGAAACATCATGGCAGCTGCATTCCTGCTGCAACAGAAGAGAAACCCATGGAATCTGGTACAAACAGTTATGAAAGGGGAGTGGAACTAAATACTTTATTTTATTTTTTGTACTCCTTGGTGTGGTGCTGTGGGTTAATGCACTGGACTACAAAATTGGTTTGAACTGCAAGGTTGGAAGTTCAAGCTCACCAGCCGCTCCTTGGAAACCCTATTCAGGGTCACTATGGGTCAGAACTGACTCGAAGGCACTTAGCAACAACCACATCAAAAAGAAAGAGTCATGTTACCTATCTTCTTTCCAGGGGCTTCCCAGGAAAAAAAGTTGAATTAAGTATTCCTTTTATCGAGCTTCAATCTTGATGTAGCCCATGTAGCACCCAAAGGAGAGAGAAGGTCTTCTAAACTGGGGACCCGTTATTAATTCTGAAAAATCAAATTCCAGAAGCTAATTTGAATATAAAAGATAGGTGATGGGACATTCTTGGCTTCAAATTTAAAATGAATCAAATGAAATTGAACTTAATGGTACAGTTAAGACCAGAAGTCCTTGCCAATTTCTTATACTGAATCAGTCTCCTTGGGACCCCTAAAACAAACAGGAAAGAAAAGAACATCCCACTGATGCTTTATATTGGATCTCCTAGCAACATTAGTCATAGGATTTCCAAGCTGATTTTCAATTTTCTTTTTAGTTTTTTCCTTTTTTTAAAAACTATCTTCAATGTACTCTTTCTAATAACAAGAAAGAACTTTCCTTTCACTGAGCAATCTTAAGGAGGCACACATCATTACAGAGATGAGGATGTTAGAGGTAATCTGGAGCTACTGCTATGTCCCCTCCTTTTGTGCTCTGATATGTTTCTTGAATGAATGAATCACTATTTGAAACAGTGAGTCTTAAAGGAGGATACCCTTCAAGTAGCCAAAAAAGGCAATTTTGTTCAAAGGGATTCAAAAGACAGCAAAATGACACTAAAATCAAATATATTGCCAGGAGCTTATGGGCCAGAGAGTGGGTTTGGAGGTAGGGATGTGAAGGCAAGTTCAGGACTGAGGTTGCTCTGTGCCCATCTGAGACTTCTTCTGCCTTCTTGCGTTGCTCATCCCCCAACACATATATACAGAACCCCTTCTGATCTGACACAGCAGAAGAAACAAGTTGGGCTAATTTCCCATACTTCCTTTGCTACTTCTAATCCTGTCTGTGTCTCAAGTAATCCAAACTTCCCTCTCTCTGGTAATGTGGTAGACCATCAGTGATAAGCATTACAAAATTACCTAGTGGTAGATGAATGGCTGTAGTAAATCTGTTTCAAATTCAACTGGGAAGTTTATAGAAAATACCTTCTACCCTGGCAAAAGGTGATGGAAAACTAAGCAATGTTCTAGTGCACTCTGCAGCTCTTCCTGACTAACTTGAGTTATTAAAGTCAATTGGCTTGTTTTTAGCAGGTAATACTGTATTTGTTATGAGCAGAGAGGGAATAAACTGTTTGAGTTCAGATGTGAACTGTCCCATTATTGATCTGTATGACCTTGGGCATATTGCTAAACTCCTTTGAGTCTCAGTTTCTCTATCTGTAAAATGATAACTATAGCACTTAGCATGGCTTGGAACATACTAAACTCACAATTGATATTTATATTATTAGTACACCCGTTGAGAACATCATGTGCTCCCTCTTTCTCACCTGTCAGTAGATTGATGTTGGTTCAATCCTTCTTTTCATCTTGACTTTGAAGCCCAATTTTTAAGAGAGGAAGCATTTGTGAAAAGAGAGTGAGATGTAAAAAACATAAATACTAGCATTAAAGGCCTGGGTAAGTTGCCAAATATAAAACTAGAATGTTTTCAGAATGTTCTCACATCCAACCATGGCCTTACCCACAACTCTTGGTTTTAATGGGTTGGAGACACAACTATAATTTGCCTTCCAAAGTATGGTGTATGTGTGATGTACAGGCTGCAAGAAACAAGGCCAGTTTTGCATTAGGAAATGAAGATTAATAACCAGCAGCTGGCTCATTAATAACTTGGGTGTGTGGGACAAAAACAAATTCTTAGATAAATTTGTAATCCCATAAATATTGGTGAAGCTGTAAACTTCTGATTCCAAATTAGTTACGTTTCTAAGGGCATAAAACACTTTTACTGCTGCCTTTCCCATTCCAAAATATCCTGCTGGGGCCTTGCTCATATGTTCAAAAAAAAAACAGCATCCACCGTCTTCTTTCAAACCAATCTGTTCCTTACAGTAATTTTAGAGGATGGGTTTGTATTTATTTTCTACTTCTTATTTGAGGGGCTCAACATGAACTGGTGACGAAGATGTGGCATGATGTTATAGCGACACATCACATTTGTGTCATATACTCACCCATTCGAAGGCTGGCTCTTCTTTCCTGGGGTTGCTTTTCACTTTGCACGCTCAGTGTAATTTCCCCCTCTACATTTAGATGTGGGTCTAGTTTGGCAATGATGCCTTTTCTATACTAAGGAATCAGAAATCACTGATTTTGTTTCATGTCTTATAGTTTACAAATCATTTTTCCATCTCTTCTTTGCTCTGATGCCCTCTTTGCAATAAGGATCATCATTCCTGGATCAGGCAAACAAGGTGTAGAGGGATTAGTCACTAATGAAAGTTACATTACTAGGGCGTGGTAGAGCTGTGAATTGGAACAGCTCTCAGGCTTCCGAATCTCATGCTGCCACTCAACATTCTCTCATCCCCTCCTTCTCATGGTCTTAGTTTGAGTTCCACCCCAAACAGATCCTGAAATAAGGTTTTGGGTGCAAATTATTTAATAGCCTGATGCGATGTACACAGAGTGGGAGTTAGGAGGTGTGGGGCAGGAAATGGAGGAAGATCAACAGATTTCCTGTGAATGAACTACCACTGTGGGCAACTAGGACTCAATTCTGTTTGGTGCTTTTGGAGAATCCACGTCATTGAAGGGCCATTGAAAGGCACCAGCTCTTATCTGAGGTTTGCTCCAAAGGACATTACCTCTCCACCCTGATGTGTATATGAAAGGAGTACACTTTTGAGGGCTAAGACAGTCCTTGGAAAGGAATCTGGGGAACTGAGATAGACAGTCACCGGCATGGGGAGCAAATGTTTCATTTCTGCAGGGTGGGCAGAAGAGACATTAGAGGGCACCAACAATGTCTTCTATAGTCACTTATTACTTAGTTTGCATTCAAGTCATTTTATAACCCCTGTCTCAAGTATCTTCTCTAAGATCTCTTGGTTGAAAAATGACAGAAAACTAAACCCAAACTGGCTTTAAGTACAAAATGAATTTTTTGGAAGGAACGTACACAAGAAAGTGCTGAACAACTCAGGGGCTCCTGCACCCAGTGACCTCCTTTTACTCCGTGTGGTAGTTCTTTGTTTTCAGAACAGCTCTCTCCTCATTGTCCAAAATTAGCAGCATTGGCTATATATCTAAGTTCAAATCCAGTAGAGGTGTGGTCATTTCATTTAGAATGCCCATCAGGTCCTGAACTTCATTCTGATGGAACATGCCCTCCCCAATACAATTGTATTCAGTTGTTACTGAATACAATTCATCAGTTAGTTGTTTTAGGCACACATCGTGTATTACACCCTTTAGTCCAGATTCTGTGGGCTTTGAGGAAAAACAGATCCCCAAATGAAAACAGAAGCTAGAGGAGAAAATAGATGATGAGAGGCCCAAAGACAAATGTCAAATACAATCACTCCTGGTCGTTATATTGGTATGTTTCATCCCTGTATTAGTTTGCTAAGGTTGCCATAGCAACATACCATAAAATGATTGACCTCAAACAACAGAAATGTGTTGTCTCAGTCCTGGAGGCCAGAAGTCTGAGTTCAGGGTGTTAATAGGACCATTCTCTCTCTGAAAGTTCTAGGGGAAGTTCATTTTGGTCTCTCCCAGCTTCTGTTGGAGTCCTGGTGTGGCGCTATAGGATAAGCACTAGACTGTAATGTCAGTTTGAACCTGAAGGTTGACAGTTCAAACTCACCAGCTGCTTTTTGGGAAACTTATACAGGATTGCTATGAGTCAGAACCCACTCAAAGACACTTTACAACAACAAAGAGCTTCTGTTAGCCTCAGGCATTCAATGGCTGGTGGCTGCCGTAATACTTGCTCTCTGCCACTGCGGTCTACATACACGTGGTGACTTTCTTTCCTCTTACTGAGTCCTTTCTCTTTTATAAAGACTCCAATGATATTGTGGTGCTGTAGGATAAACACTGGACTTCTGGTGTGGCGTTGCTGGTTAATGCGGTAACCAGCAACATCGTTTTGGGCCGTTAAGGCCAGCAGTTCCAACTCACCAGCTGCTCCTTGGAAACCCTGTACAGGGTCGCTATGAGTCGGAACTGACTCCACGGCACATAACAACAACCACAATGCAATCTATGGAGTTCTGGTGTAGTGTTGTAGGGTAAGCACTGCATTGCAAGGTAGATTTGAACCACAAGGTTGGCAGTTCAAATCCTTTGGCCTCTCCTGGGAAACATTATACAGGGTCGCTATGAGCTGGAACCAACTTTATGGCATTTAACAACAACAAGAGTACCATCCATTACTGTCTCTAATTGCCATCTCTTGAAAGGATTTGAAGCATCAGGGAGCAGTAGACAACTGTGAAGGACATAGCTTACTACAATATAGCTCCCTAAACGTATTTCCTAATTTTCTGGACAGCATGTGGCTCCTGATATTTACATGCAGGAAATCCCAAGACCTAGCCTGCACCAACACAATTCAGAGAGAATGTCCTGAGCATGTGCTATGTGTAAGTCTACCCTTGGCTAATGATGCCTCCCATTTGCAGTTATCCTGCACCCAAACTTCTCCCACTCTCTCATTATTTGTGCTGGGAGATTCAAACCATGCTCTGTAGTCCTTTTCAGCTATAAAACGATATTGGCAGAGCATGCAATGTTTTTCTTTCATCTATTCTAGAAGGAGATCTAACTGACAAAATAAGACACAGGGCGTGTTAAAAAATCTTCCTCATGTAAGGCAGACATTGAGACATGCCATTAGGAAATCGATAAAGCCTCACTCAGTTCAGGAAAAGCAATGACTACTGATGCTTGGGGTAGGATCAAGGTGGAACCTGATGGAGGAATGGGAAGAATTACAATTGAATTAGCTTTTGTATTTTATATTACTTGATATTCTGGGGATGATCAAAGTTCTTATTCTAATAAGTTAAACCTAGTAACGGAGCTCTGGTAGCGTAGTGGTTACGAATCGGGCTGCGAACCTTAAGGTCAGCAGTTCGAAACTACCAGCCGCTCCGCGGGAGAAAGATGAGGCTT
>NW_006408546.1:25819879-25832282 GCF_000296735.1 Chrysochloris asiatica | reverse complement strand
CTCCTTGGAAACCCTACACAGGGTTGTGATGAGTCAGAATTGACTAGCTGCTCCTTGGAAACCCTACACAGGGTTGTGATGAGTCAGAATTGACTTGATGGCACTTAACAACAACAACAAAGAAAAGATAGGAAAGAAAGAAAAGATAAAAGTGGACATCAGAAGAGACTCTAACTTTCTCTTGAATGAAGAGAAACTGTAGAAGCTGGAAGAAATGATGAAGTAAAAGAGCTGAACAGGAAATTTCAAGGAACAGCTCAAGACGACAAAGTCAAGTACTATAATGAAATGTGCAAAGACAAGCAGTTAGAAAACCAAAGTGGAAAAACATGCACAGAATTTCTCAAGCTGAAAGAACTGAAGTAAAAAATTCAAGCATTGTGTTGCAGTATTGAAGGATTCTATGGTCAAAATCTTGAATGATGCAGAAAGCATCAAAAGATGATGGAAGGAGTATGCATGCATAGTCCTTGTACCAAAAAGAATTGGTCAGTGTTCAACCATTTAAAATGTAGCGTATGATCAAGAATTGATGGTATTGAAGGACGACATCCAAGCTGCACTGAAGGCATTAGTGAGAAACAAAGCTCCAGGAATTGATAAAACACAACTATAAATATTTCAACCAACTGATGCAGCAATGGAAGCACTCATTTATGCCCCAAAAATGTAGAAGATAGTTAGATAACTGGCCAACCAATCCATAGGAGATCCATATTTGTGCCCCTTCAAAAGAAAGGTATCCCAAGGGAATGCAGAAAACATCCAACAATATCATTAACAACACATGCGAGTAAAATTTTACTGAAGATAATTCAGAAATAGTTGTGGCAGCACATTGACAGGGAGTTGTCAGAAATTCAAACTAGTATCAGAAAATGGCATAGAATATTATTGCTGATGGGTCTTGGACAAGTTCAGAGAATACCAGACGATGCCTACTTGTATATTATTGACTATACGAAGGCTTTTGAAAATGTGATACAGCAAACTATGGATAACATGATGAAAATGATAACATTATGGGTATTCCAGAACACTTACGTATGCTCATGAGGAAGCTGTACATAGATAAAAAGAACAAGGGAATACTGCGTGGTTCAAAATCAGGAAACATGTGCACCATGGGTGTATCCTTATATCAAATTTATTCAGTATGTATATTGGCCAAATAATCTGAGAAATTGGGTTAGATGAAGAAGAACATGGCACCAGGATTGGAGGAAGACTCATTAACAACCTGTGGTATGTAGATGACACAAACGTGTTGAAAGTGAAGAGGAATTGAAACACTTACTGATGAAGATTGAAGACTAAAACCTTCAGGATTGCACCTCAATGCTGTCAAGAAAACTAAGATTCACACAATTGAGAAAAGGTTGAAGTTATTTGCTTAGATCCATAATCAGTGCTCATTGAAGTGGCAACTGAGAAATCAAAGGATGTATTGAATTAGGCAAATCTGTTGTAAAAGACTTCTTTAAAATGTCAAAGAGCAAAGATAGTACTCTGTGGACTAAGGTGTGCCTGACTCAAGGCATGGTATTTTCAATCACTTCATATGCATGTGAAAGCTGGACAATGAATAAGGAAGACTGGAGAAGAATTGATTAATTTGAATTATGGTATTGGTAAAGAATATTGAATCTACTGTGGACTGCCAGAAGAATAAACAAAGCTGTTTGGAAAGAAGTATGGCCACATTGTTCCTTGAAAGTGATGAAGGGGGAGACTTTGTCTCTTTTACTTTGGACATATTATGAGCAAAGACCTGGAGAAGGACATCATGATTGGAGAAATAGAGGATCAATGCAAAAGAGGAAGACCCTCAATGAGTACAATGGCAGCAACAATGACTTGAATATGACACTTGTCAGGCTGGCCCAGGACTGGGCAGTGTTTTGTTATGTTGTGCACAGGGCCACTAGAGTCACAGCTGGCTTGACAGCACCTAAGAACAATAAGATGATGTCCTGCACATTGAGAGTACAAATAATTTGTTAATGTAATTAAAGTGCCAAGTATATAATTTTAAACATTCCCAAAGTATGAAAAATGAGGCCTCAAATCTTGAGAATTTCAGACATTAAAATGTTCAGTTATATCTCCCAAATGAGTAGTCTTCTAATGAACTTTAGTTTCTGAAGTATAAAATAAAAAAATTAAAAGGCAGCAAGAGAGAAGGTAAGCCTATTCACTTAGCGCTGCTATACTGCAAATGCCACAAGTATGTGGGTTTAAAACTAGAAATTTCTTGCCTCTGAGTTAAAGAGGCTAAATGTCTGACATCAGGTCATGACTTTAGATCAAGGGTGGAGAATCTTTTTTCTGCCAAGGACCATTTGGATATTTATAACATCATTGGTGGGCCATATAAAACTATCAACTTAAAATTAGCCTGGTATGTTAGGTCAAACATTTAAATAATTCACCCCTAATGTGATGGCTGTGGAGTCCTGGTGTGGCACTGTGGGTTAATGTGCTGGATTGCAAAATTGGCTTGAACCCAAAGTCGGCATTTCAAACTCACCAGTTGCTCCTTGGAAATCCTATGAGTTGGAACTGACACAGTGACCCTTACCAACCATATGTGATGGTGGTTACCTTGACAGGGTCAGACAAAATGATTTTGTGGGCCTCAAATGGCCTGTAGACTAGACATTTCCCACCCCTGCTTTAGATGGATGACCTTCCTTAGCTATTTCAGATTCTAGTAGCTGCCAGACACTGTATAGATGTATCTGTCTCTGTTTGTCTTCCTCTTTTATCTCTGTGTGCCTCTGTTTACTTTGCTCTTTTTATAATGCAGATTTAGATTTAGAATCTTTCCTATTCAGGTCTGACCTATTCAACAAACCAAAGAAAATGCTAATTGCAGACAGGCTCCTATTTACAGGTATAGTTAGGTGCCTTCAAATCAACTCCAACTCAAGGCAGCCCCATGTGTGTCAGAGTAGATAAGGGCTGCCCAAGGCTTTCACTAGCTGATTCTCAGAAGTAGATCATCAGACTTTCTTCAAAGGCATCTCTGGGTGAACTTGAACCTCCAGTCTTACAGTTAGCATTCAAATGCATTAACTGCTTGTACCACCTACAGGCTCCATTTACAGGTACAGGGGAGAGGATTGCAATACATATTTTTAAGGGATACAATTCAACCCATTAGAAGAATTTACCAGTTTCATAGACTTACTTTCAGCATGAGACAACTTGTGAAAGTAACTAGCCGAGTGCTTGGTACACAGGGGGAGCTCACTCAGTGTCAGCTGAATCTGTAGACGTGAATAAATCTGATTTTCATGTCTAGCTCTTGAATGTGAATGGCATTATTACTCACTGCATAATTGGTGACTTTGGTACTTATGTCCAGGATGTCCTATTTAAAGTCATAGCTGCTGCTGATTTTGTAATGAAAAGGCTTCTAGTAGACCAGTGGGGTCAATGCAGTTGGTGTCACCCAGTGTAGTAACTCATGATGTCACTCCCATACCAATGGATCATTCAGAATCCTTGTTGTTGTTGTTAGGTGCCATCGAGTTGGTACTGACCTACAGCAACCTTATGCACAGCAGAACGAAACACTGCCCGGTCCTGGGCTAACCTCACTACTGTTGCCACACTTGAGTCCATTGATGCTGCCACTTGGCCAATTCATCTCGTTGGGGGTCTTCCTCTCTTTCTCCGACCCTCCAACTGATCAAACATGATATCCTTCCTAGTGACTGTTCCCTCCTGACAATATGTCCAAAGTATGAGAGAGAGATGAAGTTTGGCCATCCTGGCCTCCAAGCAGCACTCTGGGTGCACTTCTTCCAAAACGGATCTGTTGGTTCTTTTGGCAGCCCATGGCACTTTCAATATTCTCCAACACCATAACTCAAAGGCATCAATTCTTCTATGGTCTTCCTTATTCAGTGTCCAGCTTTCACATGCATATGAGGTTATTGAAAATACCATGGCTTGGGTCAGGCATACCTTAGACCTCAAGCTGACATCTTTGCTCTTCAACACTTTATAAAGGTCTTGGGCAGCAGATTTGCCTAATGCAATACGTTATTTGGTTTCTTGACTGCTGCTTCCATGAGTGTTGATAGTTGATGCAAGAATGAAGTCCTTGACAACTTCAATCTTTTCTCCGTTGATGAGAATGTTGTTTATTAGTCCAGTGGTGAGGATTTGTGTTTTCTTGACATTGAGATGTAATCCATACTGAATGCTGTGCTCTTTGATCTTCATCAGTAAATGTTTCAAGTCCTCTTCACTTTCAGCAAGCAAGGTTGTATCATCTGCATATCGCAGGGTGTTAAGGAGTCTTCCTCCAATCCTGATGTCATGTTTTTCTTCATACAACCCAGCTTCTTGGATTTTTTGCTCAGCATACAGGTTGAATAAGTATGGTGAAAGAATTCAACCTTGTCACACACCTGTCTTAATTTTAAAACATTCAGTGTTCCCATGTTCTATTTGAACAACTGCCTCTTGGTCCAGGTATAGATTCCTCATAAGCACAATTAAGTTTCCGGAATACTCATACTTCATAATGTTGTCCATAGCTTGTCATGATCCACACAATTGAAAGCCTTTGCATAGTCAGTAAAGCACAGGTAAACATCTTTCTGGTATTCTCTGCTTTCAGCCAAGATCCATGGGACATCAGCAATGATAACTCTCATTCTATGGCCTCTTCTGAATCTGGATTAAACCTCTGGAAGTTTTCTGTCAATGTATGATTGTAGCCTTTTCTGTATGACCTTTAGTAACACTTTACTCGCATGGGATATCATCAAAGAGATTGTCTGATGATTTTCACATTCCACTGAGTCACCTCCGTTTGGAATAGGCACAAATATGGATCTCTTCCAATCTTTAGGAGTGTTTATTACCAATTTTAATCATGAAATAATATTTGATAAATAAAGCTACACATTGCTTGTTGTTGTTATTGTTGTTAAGTGTCCTTGAGTTGGTTCCAACTCATAACAACTTTGTATTGGGTTTCTGAGGAGTAGCTGATGGGTTTGAACTGCCAACCTGTGGTTGGTAGTCCATTTCTGATCCTCCAGCACTACATCAGAAGCCCATAGATTGCTTAGATGTACTATTTCTTAGATTATATGAATTGTTGTTGTTGTTGTTGTTATGTGCTGTGGAGTTCGTTCTGACTCATAGCGATCCTGTACATGGTTTCTGAGGCTGTAAATCTTTATGGGGGCAGAAAGCCTCACTTTTCTCCCATGGAACAGCTGGTAGTTTTGAACTGCTGACCTTGAGGTTGGCAGCCCGACTCATAACCACTACGCTACCAGAGCTCCTTAGATTATATGAATACTAATGACAGAATGCTAACACACTGACAGCAGCAAGGGGCTCTTGTGTAGCAACAATTGTGATGACAGCAGAGGAGCAGGTGGCATTTTGTTCTGTTGTACATAGGGTCTCCATGGCCCAAAACCACCTTCACTGCACCTAACAACAACAACAAAAACAACAAAATTGGTTTGTAGAATCTTTCTACATTGAGTTACATCATTAGCATATGAACGGAAGACTTTTTGAGTTTTCTCATTTTTTAAATAACTATTTCATTATCAAAATAATTATTGATATAGGATTACCAATACTAATTACCACAATATTGTAGCTAAAACACAGAAAATCTGACAAAGTTAATGGCTATAAAAACACTGTTACTGTTAATATTACTGCTAAGTATTGTTAGGTCGATTTCGACCCACAGCAACCCTGTATAGGGTTTCCTAGGATTGGCTGGTGAGCTTGTATTTTGGGCCTTTGTAGTTCAAACCAACTTTGCGGTCCAGTGCATTAACCCACAGAGCCACACAACAGTGTGCTTGCAGCATGTGCAGAAGAAACCATGTGGTTTGAAGCCTCATAGTCATTGGATAATGATGACAGCTTTGACCGAACGCATTAGAAGTTTCAAAAAGTAAATTAGCATAGAGTTATAGCTTTGGAAATTTATTGATTCATGCAAACTGTGCTTACAAAAAATTGTTTTCATTGCTATAATTAACTACAGGGATTTTTTAAATTGAAAATACCAAATTCAAGTTGAAACACTGCACAAAACTTTTGTAGACAGTCATTTTGGTGTTAACCCCCTCTGACAGTCATACCCGGTATGGTCTGTACTTTCCACACCCACCAGTGATGGCACTGTAGTAGATTAGAGGATAATCTGATTCCAATAAGAGAATGAATGGAAGGAAGACTTGGGTAGCACTATATGTTGCTTTGTTGAGAGCAAAAACCAAAAAGACATTATAGTTATCATGGTGCCTTGTCAATACCATTGGAGGCAATAGCCACAAGATCAAACAACATATTGCATTGAGCAAATCTGCAAAAGATCTTTTTAACATTCTATAAAAGCAAAGATGTCACTGATGAATAAAACACTCCTGATTCAAGCAGTGGTCTTTGAGATCATTCTATACGCATGTGAAAGGTAGCGAATAAAAAAGAAGATAGAAGCATTGGTGCATTTGATCTGTGGTCATGATGAAGGATACTGAAAAGTGGACTTCCAGAAAAATGAATAAGTCAGTCTTCGAAGACCAGAAACCGGAATGCTCCTTTGAAGTAAGGATGATGAGGCTTTGCTCCCTTGCTTTAGACACACCATCAAGAAAGACCAATTGCTAGAAAAGAACATCAAGGTCAGTGAAAATGAAGAAAGCCTTCAATGAGAGAATTGACATAATATCTACCTCAGTGGGCTCCAATATGCCAAGGGTTACGGAACATGAGTTGTTTTGTTATATGAGTCAGAAGACCCCCAGTGAGATGGATTGGCCAAGTGGCAGTATCTATGGGCTCAAGCGTGGCAACAGTAGTGAGGTTGGCCCAGGATCGTGCAGTGTTTCATTCTGCTGTGCATAATGTTGCTATGGGTCAGTACCAACTCGATGGAACCTAACAACAACAACAATCATATAATAATTACTGTTGTCTCCTCCTGATTTTGTTCTCCCACTGCAGCTAGGGTTGTCTGCTAGCAGTTCATAAATGTACCCTTCTCTGGAGAACATGCTGAGGCCATAACATCACCTTACTCTCCCACAGCCAGGGATAGATGGAGGCATACAAAAGACCCCTTTGCTTCAACTTATGACAGCTCTGTGATGTCATTCACTATCTAGAACTCCCTATGATATTAAGTTGAACAAGACCTAACTATAATCTCACCTTAGCTGGGCTGCTTCCCTTTGTCATATTCTGTGCTTCTTCTTTCATTATGAAGTTTTTTGTGTTGTTTTTCTGAGAACATTACCTTAATAAGCATCCCAGTTTCAGAATCTGCTTCTAGCACCTCACCTTAAGTCAGATACAGGTTATAGACACAATGAAGAGGGACCATGTTTTGTGTGTGGATTGAAATAAAATGCAATGCTTTGTTAACTCTGGTAGCTGACCTTGTATCTAATTCACAGTGTGCAGAGTGATTTTTACATGTCATCTCTCCCTCAAAATAAGTCTGTGAGGGATGGATTATCACTATTCTGTTGCTTTCAATGAGAAAACCAAACTCCAAGTTAGTCAATGAACGTGGGTAAGTTCGTAAAGACAGAGAATTGTGAATTAGTCTTGGACTTCTTTCCTGATTCACTTATACTCAGGTAAAGTCCTTGTTTATGGAGGCAGGGTCACTTGGCTTTGCTTTGCCATTTATGGTTTTCCACCTGAAGCACCTTATGTTCCTTTAAAACAACAAAAAAAATAGAATGAGACAACTCATTTGAGATATGTGACTCAGTCTAAATGTCAGAATTTTATTGCTTTCGACACAAGTCACTGAGAAATTTCCAGACCAAAGATTAACACTTACTCTCTGTCCTGCGGGAAAGGTTAAGATATTTTATACAACACTGCATAATATACAATCACTCAAATATATGAATAAACTGTTCTGAGAATTTTTTTTTGGCAAGGTATTACCAACTGCAGATTAATGCACTGAACTGCAAAGTCGGTTTGAACCACAAGGTTGGCAGTTCAAGCTTACCAGCTGTTCCTTGGAAACCCTATACAGGGTCACTATGAGTCAGAGTCAGAACTGACTCCACAGCACTTAACATCATCATCAACAACAACAAGTATATATATATATATATATAAACTCTGGTAGCATAGTGGTTATTAGTCAGCAGTTCAAAACTACCAGCTGTTCCATGGGAGAAAGATGAGGCTTTCTGCTCCCATAAAGATTTACAGCCTCAGAAACCCAGTGCATGGTTGCTGTGAGTTAAAAGTGACTCCACGGCACTTAACTGCCACCAATATATATATATATATATATATATATATTTTTTTTTTTTTTTTTTTTTTTTAATTTTAAGGAGCTCTGGTAGCATAGTGGTTACTCGTGGTTACAAATCGGGCTGTGAACCTTAAGGTCAGCAATTCGAAACTACCAGCTATTCTGCGGGAGAAAGATGAGACTTTCTGCTCCCGTAAAGATTTACAGCCTTAGAAACCCTGTACAAGGTCGCTATGGGTTGGAACCGACTCGACAGCACATAACAACAACAACAACAACAATGTATGTATTTGGAGTCCTGGCGGGGCACTATAAGATATCACTCAACTACAATGTCAGTTCAAATACCCCAGCCACTCCTCAGAAACTCTATACTGGACTGCTATGAGTCAGAAGTGACTCAACAACACTAAACAACAAAACTAGATATAGATATAGACATAGATAGATAGATAGATAGATAGATAGATAGATAGATAGATAGATAGATAGAGTTGTTAAGTGGTTGGCAGTTCAAACACACCAGCAGCTCTTGGAATCAATGTCCAAGTTGTACTGAAAGCACTGGCACAAAACAAGGCTTCAGAAATTGACAGAATACAAATTGAAGTCTTTCAACAAACTGATCAGGCATTCACTGATGTATGTGAAGAAATTTGGATGACAGCTACCTGACCAGTTGATTGGAACAAATCCAGAATTGTATCCATTTCAAAGAAAGGTGACCCAATGGAATGTGGGAATGTTCAAATGATATTAATGTTACATGCAAGTAAAATTTTGCTGAAGATAATTTTTAAAATGATTTGTAGCAATGCATTGCTAGCGAACTGCCGGTAATTCAAGCTGACTGTGAAAAGGCCCTGGAACAAGGGATATCATTGCTGACATCTGATGGATGCTGGCTGAAAGCAGAGGATGTTGGCTATACTTTGTTGACTATGCAAAGGTTCATGTGAGTGTGTGGATTTTGACAAACTTTGAATAACATTGAGAAGAATGGGGATTGCAGAACACTAAATTGTGTTTATGAAGAACTTGTACATAGAAAAGTTGTTCAAACTGAAAAAGAGAATATTGAATGTCTTCAGATCAGGAATGGTGTACACCAGGGTTGTATTTATTCACCATACTTATTCAATATGTATGCTGATCACATAATCCAAGAAATTGGTTTATATGAAGAAGAGCTTGTGGCATCAGGATTGGAGGAAGACTTATTAACAACCTGTGATATGTAGATGATACAACCTTGCTTATCAAAGTGAAAAGAACTTAAAATACTTACTAATGAAGATCAAAGACCACAGTCTTCAATATGGATTGCACATCACTGTAAAGCTAATGAAAATCCTCAATAAATAATATCATGATAAACAGAAGAAAAGATTAAAGTTGTCAAAGACATTATTTTGATTGGGTCTGTAGTTAACACTCATGGAAGCAGAAGTCAAGAAATCAAACAACCATACTGCATTAGACATCTGCTGCAAAAGATTGCTTTAGAATGTTATACAGCAAAAATGTCACTGTGAGGACTATGGTGCACTATGCCCAAGTCATGGTATTTTCAGCTCTGGTAGCATAGTGGTTATGAATTGGGCTGCGAACTGCAAGGTTAGCAGTTCGAAACTACCAGCTGTTCTGCGGGAGAAAGATGAAGCTTTCTGCTCCCGTAAAGATTTATAGCCTCGGAAACCCTGTTCAGGGTCACTATGGGTTAGACCGACTCAACGATACTTAATAGCAACAACAACAATATGCACGTGAGGGCCCAGGATTGGTGCTGTAAGATAAGCACTGGACAGCTAACCACAAAGCTGACAGTTTAAACCCACCAGCTGTTCTTGGAAACCCTATACAGGGTGGCTATGCATTGGAACTGACTCGATGGCCTACATCAACAGCAAGAAAAACATGTGAAAGTTGAATAATGAGTTGGGAAGACTATAGAAGAATAGATGCATTTGAATTAGGGTGTTGCAGAAGAATATTGAAAGTACCATAGAAGAACAAACAAATCTGTTTTGGAAGATGTTCAACCAGAATGTTCTTTGGAAGCAAGGATAGTCTTTCTAAGAAGGGCATCATGCTTGGCTAAATGAAAGGACAAGAAAAAAGAGGAAGACCCGCAACAAGACAGACTGACACCGTGAAAGCAGCACAGTGGGCTCAAACATAACACTTTTGTGATGGTGGCACAGGACTGGGCAGTGTTTCGTTCCATTGTATGTACAGCCACTATCAGTCGGAACTGACTTGAAGGAACTCAACTGTACCAACAATATTGGAGAGAAGCCCTGATGGCACAGTGGTTAAGTGCTTGGCTGTGAACTGTAAAGTCTGTGGTTTGACTCCATCTAGTACTCTGTCAGAGAAAGATATGGCAGTCCTCTCCTGTAAAGATGCGGTTCCGCTTTGCCATATGGATTGAATTGCACTAGTCAGCGAGAGGACTTGATAGTAGTAGTCTATGTGTAGAACGATGTTTAAGTGCTTGGTTACTAACCAAAAGACTGATGGTTTGAACATATCCAGAAGCACCCGAGAAGTAAGGCTAGGTGATTTGTTTCTGAAAGATCACAATCTTGACAAATCTATGAAGCAGGTCTACTCTGCACACATAGGGCATCATGAATCAGAATAAACTTAATGGCAGCTGACAACAACTGCATATTACCATCAAGAAATCATTGCTTTGGCTTGGGAATACTACTTTAATGAGATCGAACAAGAATGTAGTAAACATCTTAAAAATTGTTGTTGTTATGTGTCGTTAAGTTGATTCTTACCCACAGAGACTATATATAGGGTTTCCAAGGCTTTGTATTTTTGCAGAAGCAGAAAGCCTTATCTTTCTCTTGTGGAGCAGCTGGTGGGTTCAAACTTTGCATCTTGTGGATTGCATTCCATTGCTTATCCACATAAATCATTTTATTAATTTATTCTACAGATTACTTGTAATTAATATTGTCTTTGAGAAAATAGGAAACTTTGCCATGGTTGTATGTAAAGAAACATAACTTACTGGTTAAATCACTGGTGAATAGATATGGAAGATTCAGGATTTTGTTTTAAATCATAGGATATCCTTTGAGATAAAAAGAGTAAGATCTAGAATGAAATGGATAGATTTACATAAGAAAGTGAAAAGATTGTTTCTCAACTTACTGTCCTTCTTAGTATTTATTTATTTTTATCTTTTGTATGAGTGACTACACCATGACACAAGAAAATTAGGCCTCCATCTCCAGCATCATTTCTATCACCAAGGCCATATTTTGCAACTACTGATCCTTCCTGTTTGTTTCCAATCTATGCGTTCCAGTCCCCAGTAATTATCAGTACATCTTGATTGCATGTTTGATCAATTTCAGACTAAAGAAATTGGTAGAGTTCAATTTTACCATCACTATTTTTAGTGGTTGGTACATACGTTTGAAGAATCATGGTAATGATGGTTTACCTTGTAAATTTGTATAATAGTGGCATTAATGGTTTTCTTTGTAGGCTTTTAGACATTATCCTATCACAGAAGCCATTATACTTCAAGATAGATCTTGAAATGCTCTTTTTGATGGTGAATGTGGCATCATTCCTCTTATATTTGTCATTCCTGACATAGTAAGTCATGTGACTGTCTGATTCAAAATGGCCGATACCAGCCCATTTCAGCTCACTTATGGCTAAGATATTCATTTTGACACTAAGACATAGATCATGATTTTTATGAATTATAAATCTATTGGACTGAGCTATCCTTTGAGTCTTCAGACTCAGAAAAGCAATGTTGGAAAGTATTTAGTTTGTCTGAGGAGAATTCAAATGATCCATATTTAATGTCTTTAAAGGACACATGTGCTTGTATTTACTGGTGTCTGGCATGGCACTGTTAAATAAGCATATTTTTATTTACTGGTACCTGGTGTGGCAGTGTAGGATAAGCACTAAACCACAAAGTTGGTCTGAACTGCAAGGTTGGTGGTTCAAACTTACCAGTTGTTGTTGTTGTCAGGTGCCATCGAGTCGGAACCGACTCATAGCGACCCTATGCACAGCAGAACGAAACAATGTTCGATCCTGGGCCAACCTCACTACCGCTGCCACACCTGAGTCCATCAA
>NW_006408546.1:25763187-25818839 GCF_000296735.1 Chrysochloris asiatica | reverse complement strand
AGTGAGGTTGGCCCAGGATCGGACGTTGTTTCGTTCTGCTGTGCATGGGGTCACTATGAATTGGTTCCAACTTGATGGCACCTGACAACAACAACAACAATCCTCACTATGGAGTCTTAGTTTGCTGATATAGAATAAGCAGTGGACTGCTAACTACAGTTTCTGTCTGTAGGCTGTCTATTTACTCTTTTTATAATGTATTATGATGAGCATAAGTTTTTAATTTTTGTGAGTGCGCATTTATCTATTTTGTCTGCTTCTATTTGTAGTAAAGCTTATCACCCTACTTTTACATAAGATTATGTCCCATAGTTTTCTTCCTAAATTGTCTTCCAGTGATTTTATGGTTTTAGGCTTAACATTTAAGTCTTTGATCCATTTTGAGTTAGTTTCTGTATAGGGTGTGAGGTAAGGGTCCTGTTTCACTTTTTTGCATGTGAATATCCAGTTTTCCCAGTACCATTTATAAAATACAGTCTTTCTGCGCCGCTTTATGGATTTTGAATGGACTTGTCAAAAACTAGATTCCTGGTGTGGCACTGTGGCACTGGACTGTAACGTTGGTTTGAACCTCAAGGTTGGTGGTTCAAGCTCACCAGCCATTCCTTGGAAACACTATGCAGGGTTACTATGGGCCAGAACCAACTCAACAGCACTTAACAACAGCAACATAGATGACTGGGCTTATCTAAGTTCTCAGTTCTACTCAAGAAAATTTTTACATCCATTGCCCTGCCCTTAGAAGTTGAATCTACCATCGATTTATGATACAGTTGTTTGGGCACATCTCAGGTAACACAAATCATGATTTTGAACTGTAAAGCAGATTTTTGAGATACACCGCAGAGAAATTTTGACTGGAAATTCTTTCTAGTCACAAGAATCTGACCTTTTGCATGCCTTAGTCCTATGGACTGGGTATGTGAATTTTTTAACACAAGCAAGTCTGTACAGAGTGACACCTGATTGGACAGTCAGTTTCTCCTGTTCTCTCAGCCCAGCCAATGAGCCCATGAGTCTGACCACAGTGGTGAAAAGGAATAGCAATCCAAACTTCAACTTCAATGGAATGAGATTACAGAAAACCCCCTAGCCATGAAATAGGTGAAAGAGATATTGAGGTTGCTCAGGGGTGTACATGGGAGGAGAAGGAACTGCACATCTCAGAAAAGCCTGCACAGGACAATTCTGGAAGCTTGAGGGAGCCAACTTTGATGTAAGAAACAAATTCTTTGGGAGTAGGAATGAGAAGCAGAAACATGGTTGACAGCTGGAGTCATGGATTCAGTATCGAATTGAGAAAGTATCCAGGTGGTTCTAAGCCGAGAATCCCACAATGCTGTTGGTAGGTGTTGTGGAGTCCTTTCTGACTCCTATCAGCCCTGTAGGACAAAGTAGAATTGCCTCTTAGAATTTCCATCTCTGTCTTCTTTATATAAGGAGCTCTGGTAGCATAGTGGTTACGAATCGGGCTGCGAACTGCAAGTTCAGCAGTTCGAAACTATCAGCTGTTCCGCGGGAGAAAGATGAGGTTTTCTGCTCCTGTAAAAGATTTACAGCCTTGGAAACCCTGTACAGGGTCACTATGAGTTGGAAGCGACTCCACGGCACATAACAACAACATAGTCTTTATGGAAGTGATCTCGAGGCCTTGCTCATAACGAGCTACTGGTGGGTTGAACCATCAACCTAGTCAGCACTTGAGCAGGTAACCACTGCTCTACCAGGGCTCTTATCAGTGCCATAAACCAAAACCCACTGCCCTCAATTCAATTCCATCTCATAAGACTCTTTCGTTGTTAGGTGCTGTTAAGTTGGTTCTGACTCATAGCAACCCTGTGCACATCAGAACAGAACACCGCTGGGTGGTGAACCATCCTCACAGTTGCTACCTTTGAGTGCATTGTTTTGGCCGCTGTGTTCATCGATATCATTGTCGGGCTTTCTCTTCATTGACTCTGTTTTCCCAAGCACGCAACTCAATGGTTAACCCAGGGCACCACCATGGGTCCTCTACAATCTCAAAAAGATTTCTGAGGCTGTAAATCTTTATAGGAGCATCATTCCCCCCCCCAACCCCCCAAATAACCCCCCCCCCCCCCCCCCCCCATGGTGGTTTTGAACTGCTTACCTTGTAGTTAGCAACTTATCCTATAGCACAACCTGGACACCAAGTGTACTACTGTTGTTAGGCTCCATCAAGTTGGTTCTGACTAATAGTGAACTTAAGCACAACAGAAAAAAGCACTGCCTAGTTCTGCGCCAGCCTTACAGTTGTTGTTTGACTGTGTTGTTGTATCTTCAATCAGATCAAAAACAGACTTCAGCAAAACCTGCCAATGGGTCTTCACAGGAGGAGGGAGAGGACACTCCAGTTGGTCTACTATCAGACAGTTTCTTTCTCAAACAGTAACCAGCTTAATTGCAGAGTAGCAGCTGCAGGCCATTGTTAGTCAAATAATGGAACAATTTCAATTAAGAAAGAAGGAGGGCCAGCCACTGGTGTACTTCTTCCTTTCTGAGCCATCCTGTGTTGCGTAAGAGATGGAAATTGGAAAACTCCAAGTTGGGTGACAAGAGACCTGGGTTCTCAGCTTGGCTTTTTCACAACCTTGTTGCGCTACCTTGAGACACATCACACAGCTGTATCTAGAATGGGAGGATAGCATTGTTTCTCTAGGAGTTACTGAGTGCCACTTAAGGTTCGAGGTTACCAAGAAAAGGTTGGAGATTAGAGTCTACCCAAGAGGCACTTGGGAAGAAAGTCCTGGAGATTTGCTTTTAAATAATCAGCGCTTGAAGACCCTCTGGAGCATAGTTCTGCTGGACATACCCATGAGTTGAAGTCCACTGGATGGCAGCTGGGTTCTTTGTTGTTGCCATAATTTGTCAGTGTGTCTGAGAGTCTCCAGTCATGATGACTTTGAAAATGCCTTGAAGCTATGGCAGAAGTACTCAGTGCAAGGACATTGTCCTTAGCTTTGCCCCAATCCTAAAGGAACAAGGGATGCCACTGGAAACTAAAGGGATGAATCACTCAATTTAAGTAAATATCTGTCTTACACCTCATTATGCAGAGCAGGAACACTCATAATCTTCATTAAGATGCAGAGGGATCATGTGAAGGCATCATCTAAAAACCTCCATGCACACAGACTTGGGATGTATAGGGCCATGTACACAGTTTTGTGAATGGAGGCAGCAGCAGGTGTTCCAAGGTGGGTGCTTCTCTCCAGCACTCTCCTAGGTGGGTGGCACTTACTAGTGTGGTCAGAGAAGACAGCTGAGTTGAGACCTGCATGGTGACAAGGAAGTCATGTGCAGAGCTAGAGAGCTGCAGGCGCGGTCCTCAGAGCAGACAGGGTGGCTAGTGCAGAAACCAGCATTTATTAAAAGCTGTTTAGATGATGTCACTGCAAGGTGATAGCATAGCAGTGGACACCCGCATCCCTTTGGCATGCTATGGTGCTCCCCTGCAGGGAGGGTGGACAGGTCCCTTCCTGCTGAATGCTTTTCACTTGTATTCCCCACAGCACCATAGCCTGTTCCACCACTTACAGGGAGATATGGAAAAGCAGGTGTTAAACGTCCAGAGAACAGCCCTTAGCCACCAAAGGACTGGTCTGTGGATGAATGCCCCAGCCTCTCCATTCTCTGGTTGCACACTTCTGGGGGTGCTCCTACTATGTTTGAGAGCATTGCCCGTGGGATGAAACTTCTGGGGCCCACAGTGCTAACTAACCACTCCCTAAAAAACAGTGGTTGCTTAGTTGGCTTTGACTCATGGTGAGCCCAGGTGTGTCAGAGGAGGACAGGGCTTTTAGTGGCCTATTTTCAAAATAATGTAGGTTGCTAGGCTCTTCTTCCAAGGTGCCTCTGTGCACACTCAAACCTGAAACTTTTGGGTAGTAACTGTTGGCATCACTCTTGGACTTTCTTCTTCTCATTAACTTGCCCTGTGTTTGCTTTTCTCTCTTCCTTGTCACACTTTCCCCATTCCCTGGCTCTTTCCTTACATCCCTCTAAGGAGACGATTGTACCCAATTCCTTCTTATGGGGCTGCTTTAGGGAAACCAAGACTAAGATCATTGTTAAGTGTCCTTGAGTCCTTCCGACTCATAACAACCCTATGTAGGGTTCCCAAGCCTGTAAAACTTCACATTCAGTAGAAAGCCTCATCTTTCCCCGCCAGAGTGGCTGGTGGGCTCCAACAGCTGACCTTGTAGTTTGAAGTCTAGTGCTTATCGTACAGGGCCACCAAGTTCCCCAAACTAAGATAACAGAGCATGGTGAAAAAACAAACAAAAAGTAGGCAATTAGAGAGTGCCTAGCATAGTGGTTATGAATCAGGCTGTGAACCTTAAGGTCAGCAGTTCGAAACTACCAGCTGTTCCGCTGGAGAAAGATGAGGCTTTCTGCTCCTGTAAAGATTTACAGCCTCAGAAACCCTGTACCAGGGTCGTTATGGGTCAGAACTGACTCGACATCACTTAACAACAACAACATCCACCTAAAAACAGTTTGTTTATTTTCGAAAAACAGGAAAAGTTCACACAGCTCACAAGCCAAAAACTCCATATTGCTGACCACTGAATATACGCCTGCAGCCCCAATCTCTATTGCTTGCTTGTGCAGACATGGTTTAGGTCCTGCTATGAATTTCCATGATTTGTGTGGACAGGGTGTTTCTCTATGTGAGAGAGACAGGGATATATAGTGACTGAGTGTGTATTATCTTTTTCTTGTTGATATGTGTCCTAGAGTCATTTCTGACTTGTGGCGACCCTGTATACGGTTTTCGAGGGGTGATTAGTGGTTTTGAACCACTGACATTTTGGTTAGCAGTCCAATGTTTATCCTATAGAGCCACCCTAGGACTCCATGTTGGAAGGAAGCAATTACTTGAAAAGGCATACACTATACAATTTAAAATAAAAGGATAAATAAGAATGACCTGTAATATAATTCTGCATCCTTAGGCTGTAAGGAGGTATTTACATCTTGATCTGACTGCGTGACCCACTGTTTCAGTAATACACTCGGTTGAGTTATTCCCGGGTAGATCGTGGGCTTGTGTGAGGATACAGGACATCCCATAAGGATTGGCAGGAAAGACGCACCATTCACAAGTATTTTCAGGGCGTAGTTCCACCGCTTCCCACTAGAGGGCATTGCAGTTACAGAAACAAGAGACGAGAACGATGACTTCCTGTTTCGAGTTTTTGAACTGAGAAACTCACTATATCCGGATTGTATTTCTGATGGAAATCACCCCTTTTGCGCCTGAATGTGATTTACACCAATCATGGTCAAAGGCAGGGTGTTGTAACTGTCGGTTTGATCATCGCTGGATTGACAGTATAATCTTCAGTAAATGGCAGGTTAATGCTTACCCCAAGCAGTGGTCCTAGCTGAGACTGCCTCCAGTGCGGTGGAAAGGGAATGAACCTCAAGGCTGATGATCAGAGTTTGAATTGGTTCTGCCCCTTCTGCCACTTGAGTTTAAACAAGCTTGATTTGGCATGTTGTTGTTATGTGCCTCCGAGTCAGTTCTCACTCCAACCCTGTCTAGGGTTTCCAAGGAGCAGCTGGTGGGTCCAAACTGACCTTGGGGTGTGTGTGTGTGTGTGTGTGTGTGTGTGTTTGTGTGTGTGTGAGCTTTATGTCACAGTGCCACATCAATGTGATGGGTCCCAAATTCTTAATCTGTGAGACAGGATAGTTATGCTAGCTCACAGAGAAGTTTGATAAGTGAAAGATTCAAGAGTTTTATAAATTTTAAAGAGCTATCAACAAGCACCATGGAGTTCATTGATGGGCTTGGCTGCTAACCAAATGCTTGCAGGTTTGAAACTACCTAGAGGTGCCTCAGAAAGCCGTCTTTGTGATTTACTTCCGGTTAATCAGCATTTGAAAGCCCTGTTAGCACAGTTCTACCCAGAAGTGCTTGGGTTGCCTGGAGTTGCAGTTAACTGCTCTTTTGTTTTGTTGTTTGTCAGTCATAGGAGGCAGAACCCATAAGTCTACACTTTGTAAGAATCATTGAAAAAGGACCATTACAAAACATGACTTCCTTCAAGGGCATTTTATTTCTGACAGCGTTACTGTTAGATACTCATTCCTTTAACTTGAACTGCCACTGTTTTCATGAGAACATTCTCCGGGAATAGCATACAAATAGTACAGGGTTATAACCATCAGTGTTTCTTTGGTGTGTTCATTGTGGTGGTTGATAACTTTGGTCAAGAGCACGTCCTTAACACCTTGATTTTGGGAAAGGTCTGGTAGCGTAGTGGTTATGAATCAGGCTGTGAACTGCAAGGTTAGCAGTTCGAACCACCAGCTGTTCTGCGAGAGAAAAATGAGGCTTTCTGCTCTCGTAAAGATGTACAGCCTTAGAAACCCTATACAGGGTCACTATGAGTTGGAACCACCTCCACAGCACATAACCATCACTACCACAGTGCCTCAAAAGAAAATCCATCTGCAAGAAAATGAGGAAATGGACACCAAGCAGACAAAACAAGATACCCAAAATGGCGACCAATGCAATTTAGAAAGGAACATTCACTACAATCTTCAAATTAATTCAATTAATACATGGGATAGACTCTGTAGAAAAAACTGGAAAGTGTCCCCAAGTCTCTTCCTTCATTTGAGATTCCATTTCCAAATTACATTTGTTAGCTGGCTGAACTAGAAAGTCTTCTTCATAAATAACAATCTTATAAGCAGATTTTTAATGCTGAATATCTACAATGCAACATTTGTCAACTTTAAAATTTTCCATGTTCTCAAATGATATAAAAAAGCAACAACAACAAGGAGCATTTTTAGCCTGGCTCGGTGATTCTCTGTTGGGATAGAGAGTATCTGTTTGTCTCTAAAATAAAATCACTTGGGGCTAGAGACAGGAGCAGAGAAAGCAGGCAGGACTGGGCCAGAGGAAGATGGCCCCGCCTCAAGGCTTCTGGGTATGGCCAGTTCTCAAAAACTTTCTTTTATTTTCTGACTCCCTGAGCTCCTCCTATGTAAAAAGTACTTGAGGTGATGCAGACATAAGGACCAGTTTGTAACTTGATCTTGTTAAGTGCCGTCAAGTCGATTCCGACCTATAGCGACCCTGTACAGGGTTTCCGAGGAGCAGCTGGTGAGCTTGAACCAGGACATTGCAGTTCAAATGGCTTTGTAGTCTGGCGCATTAACCCACAGCTCCACACCAGGACTCCAGTTTGTAACTACTCGATTGTTAAATCACTTACTGAACACACCCTGTCATCAGTAGGAAAACGACCAGATGACCCTGATTCCTGACATCCCCTTGTTGTGTGTACGGTAGAACTGTACTCCATAGGGTTTTCAGTGACTGACTTTTCAGCAGTTGATGGTAAGGTCTTTTTTAGAGGTGCCTGTGTGTTATCTCAAACTTCCTGTGTGCGTTAACTTTTTGCCCCAATAGGGAGAAAGTTTGGAAAATAGAAGAAAAACAAGTTTCCAGATTAAAGACGTGGATGGGGAGATGTGTTGTTATTGTTAAGTGCCATCAAGTTGGTATAAAATGTGTTGTGATTGATGTATTTCATCTCCATGAGGGTAAGACAAGGCTTTTTTTACCCTCTTCTCTCTATTCAGTATTTGACAAGAGATGAATGAATGAAGCCATCTTACATTAGAATACCAAAAATTTAAACAAACCACTCAGTCAACTCCATAGGCCTGTAAGTCTTTATGGGAGTAGCCAACCTCACGTTTCTCCTTTGGTTGGTTCGAACCACCGACCTTGTGGTTAGCAGCCCAACTCCTAATTCACAGTACCACCCTAACTCCTGTATTTTGTTGTTGTTGTTGTTGTTAAGTGCCATCGAGTCGGGTCCGACCCATAGCGACCCTGTACAGGGTTTCCGAGGGTGTAAATCTTTACGGGAGTAGAAAGCCTCATCTTTCTCCCGCGGAGCGGCTGGTAGTTTCGAACCTCTGACCTTAAGGTTCGCAGCCCGATTCATAACCACTACGCTACCAGAGCTCCTTAACTCCTGTATTTTAGAACAGAAAATTTCAAAGTATGTTTTTTTTTTTTTTTTTTTTCTTATCAACTGCCATCAGAATCATTTGATCTCTTTCTGTAACAGTATAGGTACTTCCTGACTTATGATATCTTCACATACTATAAACTCCACTCATAACCAGTTTGTTTTTTATTTTTTGAGACATCTTACCATTATTATTCTTTACTGGACACAATGCTGCAGCATGCAATTTGTTATTCTCAGATGTTCATGCCCAGATATTGCATTTTATGAATTCCTATTCAAAATACTGCCACATAGATTTAGTTTCCTGAACTAAAGCAGGGCTTCACTTGGCTTGAAAATCTAGACCCAAATGCTGATCTCTTTGCTATAGTTAGTTGGCAGATTTGGGAAGCAGTGAGATGTTAGCAGGAAATGTAAGAAGAAAATAAAAGGAACATACAGACACCTCTCACTAATTTTCTGACTAGAAACACCATCTTCATTCCCAGGGATAAATCCAGTTCGTTCGTCATTGGTTTTTCACTATCAATGTAGATTGTTGTGATTTGCGTATGTTTATATATGCATTATATGTTATTATGGATTATGCACTTCTGGTGTGTCACTGTGGGTCAGCACTAGACTGCGAACCACAAGTCCAAGGTTCAAGCCTGCCAGCCACTTTGTGACCTTGAATTGTTGACCTTGTGGTCGGGTTGATCCACAAGGTTGGCTGGTGGTTCAAGTTCATCAATCACTCCTCAGAAACCCTATACAGGGTCGTTTTGGCTATGAATTCGAATCAACTCCATAGCACTTAACAACAACAATTACATACAAATACAGCTGTAAATTCATATGTAAAGTTTAATTTACTTTCATTTAGAAGAAAAAGTAAGTGCCAGTAACAGGGCTCACATCATCTCCCTGCAATCCTATTGGAATGCATGTGCCAGAGAGACTCCTTCGACTATGATGCTCTTGTGGTTAGGTGCTGCCCAGTCATCTTCGACACACAGTGTCCTGATGTACTTGATTACATTTCTAGGCTGTAGTCTTTTCAGGACCAGCTTGTCAGCTCTTTCTCCAGCAGAGAGACTGGGTGGGTTCAAACTGCCAACCTTCAGATTAGCAATTACTGTTGATGCTTTCCAACACCGATCCTCTCCTACTCCATGAAGAGTCCTGAGACCTATCCCAGAACTCCTAAATGAAAACTTGTTATAGGTGGTCTGAGGTAATATGCATTGTCAGTGTTGTTAAATGATGTAGAGTGGGTTCTGAGTCATAGTACAGGGTTTCCAAGGAGTGGCTGGTAGGTTTGAACTGGCAGCCTTGCGCTAAGTAGTCCAGTGCTTATCCTACAGCACCGAATTGCAGAGTTAATAATGAATGTAGATGATCCTTTTTGTACTTTGTGTTTGAGAAGAACTGCTCTAGAGAACTTAATTCCATTAGAAGACCTAGTTTTCTACAATTTTTTAGATTGTTTTATTGTGAATTATGTGATAGTTTGCATGGGAGAACATTAGCTTTATATTAATCCTATAATATATTGTTACATTGCCATAGTTACAATCCCCTCCATGCATCATCAACCAACCAAAGGGTAAACCCCACAAGCCTGGCCCCTGGTCGTCAGCACACAGCCCTTCTCCCTCTCTGGGTCTAAAGTCCCTAGCTGCTCCCTCTCTCCATGTCATCATCTCTGCCTCCATCTCTGGTGTCACTGTTTCTCTGGGTAGGGTCCCTCTCTCTTCTCTTCTCCCATGATGGTCCCAGGGGCCTCTACTCCTGGCCTGCAAAGTCAACCACTCCCCTCCTTTTGCTACAAAATGTCTACCTTTACATTTCCAACCCTCACAGTCATTCCTGATAGTAATTATTCACTGTTGACCACATGAGTGCTAGCCCCATCTCCTTTTATTAGCCCCGCCCAGACAGATTGGCTACTACTCGGTGGAGATTCTACCTTTCTCCCTGGATCTAAGCTCCCTCTTGAAAGCTTGTAAGCCAGTCACTTCTTGCATTTGTAGCACCCCCCCCCCCCATTTTGGGTAGCCAATGTCCAAGATGTCCATCCCTGTCTACCCTGTGTATGGAGGGGGTGGGAATGATCCTTGCCATAAAGATTTGAGCTACTGCATCCATAGGTGTAGGTCAAGTTCATCAAATTGTATCAGATTACTTTTCTTTCTTCTAGTTGAGCTCTGATCATCCAGTCATTGAAACCAGGTCAAGTGGGTATTATCTGCAAGGGTGGGTGTTCTTATGCATATGCCCTCTCTTCTTATCAGCTGGATGCTTCACCCTCCACTCTAGTCCTCTGTGGCTATGTCACTGACTCTGGGCTCAGGAGTTCCCAGGTCTTGCCACGCTGCTGGCCAACCAGGTCTCCACCTGGGTTCACAGGAGTGTATTGAATGTGGTTGGACATAGCTTGCGGATTCATTGCTGTTTTTCCCTCACTTCCCTTTAATTGGTGACCAACCAACGTGGTCATCAGTCAGAGCTCATGTTTGCTTGTGTATTCCCATAAAATCTGAGTCTTGGAAGGGGGTTTGCCCTGAGGGGACCCAACCACTTTTATTGATGTTTCCTGAGTGATCAACTTGCTTGTTCTTGTAGTAGTCAGTCAGACTGCTGTTATTGTTTTGTATTTTTCCTATTGGTCTTTTTTTCAAGAATTATCTTCTGTTCTTCTGGCTGGTCTGCTTGTTCTTTCCAGTGGAAATTTCCCACCTTAGAAGATTCTGGATGGGGTTCAGGATTTCACCTATGGTCTTTTGTAACGCACAGGCTCCGCAGGAAGCCTCCTTCACTGGGCATGTTGAAGTACCTCTACAAATTTTTGTACTCTTACCTTTCACTGTGGGTTAGGTATTATGCTGTTAACCCAAAGGTTGATGATTTAAATTGACAGTTGCTCTGAAGGAGGAAAATGAGGCTGTTTGTTCCTGTAAAGATTTACTGTCTTGGAAAATTCTGTAGAAAGTGGAAAGTGGGCCAAGCTTTGAGGTGTGCCTCTCTCTTTGTCATGTGTTAACCACAGTGTTGATTCTATGAAGACAAACTCATGTGGTCCTTGATCATTTCTTTTATTTTTTTTGCACATCAAAAGACAAAATACAAGTCATCTTTATGTTATTTAGTTTAATCAAGGAACTTGGTGAACACCATTTGATCCTATTTCTTCACTTTATTACTATATTCTATGTCTATTGATATGGATGCTGTTTATAGGTCCAGCAGTAAGGATTTTTGGGTTCTTTACAATGAGAGACAACCCATACTAGAGGCTGTGGTCTTTTATCTCTATCAGTGTTTCAAGGTTGTGGGACCAGTCACTGGAGAAGGATATCATGTTTGGTAAGGTGGAGGGTGAGAGAAAAAGAGGAAGACCCCTAACGAGATTGAATGGCCAAGTGGCAGCATTGATGGGCTCAAGTGTGGCAACAGTAGTGAGGTTGGCCCAGGATTGGGCCGTGTTTTGTTCTGTTGTGCATAATGTCGCTATGGGTCGGTACTGACTTGAATGCACCTAACAACAACAAATCATCTACATATTACAAGTTGTTAATGAACCTTCCACCAATCTTGATGCCATGATTTTCTTTATATAATCCAGTTTCTCAGATTATTTGCTCAGCATACAGATTGAATAAGTACAGTGAAAGAATACAACACTGGCACACACCTTTTCTAAATTTAAACCATTCGGTGTTCCCTTGTTCTGTTTGAACAACTGCATCTTGGTCTATCTACAGGTTCCTCAGGAGCACATTTAAGTGTTTCAGAGTACTCATACTTCACAATGTTGTCCATAGCTTGTAATGATCCATATAATCTAAAACCTCTGCGTAGTCATTGAAATACAGGTATTCTCTGCTTTAATCCAAGATCCATCTGATGTCAGCGATGATATCCATCATTCTTTGCCCTCTTCTGAATCCAGCTTGAACCTCTGGAAGTTCTCTGTCAATGTATGGTTGTAACCATTTTTGCATTACCTTTAGTAAAACTTTACACACATGGGATATCAATGACATTGTTGGATGATTCCCACATTCCATTGGGTCACCTCTCTTTGGAATGGGCACAAATACAGATCTCTTCCAATCAGGTGACCAGGTAGTTTCAAAGGTTAGCTTGAGAAAACAAAATTAGAAATGTCACCTCGAGATGACAAAGTAAAATATTATAACAAAAGGTGCAAAGACCTGGAATTAGAAAACCAGAAGGGAAGAACATGCTCAGTATTCCTCAAGCTGAAAGAAGTGAAGAAAAAAATTCAAACACTGACTAGCAGTATTGAAGGATTCTATGGACAAAATGCTGAATGCTGAGGAAAGCATTAAATGAAGATGGAATGGAATACACAGTCAGTGTACCAAAAAGAAATGGTTGATGTTCAACCATTTGAAGAGGTAGCATATGCTCTAGAGCCGATGATCCTGAAAGAAGAAATCCAAGGTGCATTGAAGGCACTGGCAAAGAGCAAGACACTGGGAATTGATGGAATTCAAGTTGAAATCATTTAACAAAGTGAGACGGCACTGAAGGTACTCACAAAAGTAACAGTGATATGTCAATTCCCAGGGGACTTTTTTGCAGTTGGTGCACAGCTGGGCACTTAGAGCAGGCATTGTGCTCCTGTATCAGACTGGGTCTGGCAACAGTGTGTGGGCAGAGTCACAGTCAGTCTGTGGTGGGCATGTTCTGTGAGCAAACAATACACCTTGTGGTTCTAAGCCACTGAGCTTTGGAGTTATTGCTACCTTAGCATGAAGTAGTCTATCCTGACTGGTACAGACACAGAAAGGGAGAAGATACCACATCGAGAAAACAGTGAATCCAACACAGAAGAGGCTGAAAGGGAAATCTCAAGATGATAACTGTGCAGGCAATATCTGAATTCCAAGAGGAAGATGGAAGACCTCAGGAAGTCGATAGAAAATGTTTAAGTCAATAGAAAATGTTTATGCAATAGACAGTCTGGAGGAGAAATGGACACATAATAAGGACATATCAGCAATGAGTAGAGGCAATAAGAAATTCCAGGGAGACAAAGAAAAGAAAGAAGATAATTTTTCTATATATAGAGCATTTCCCAAAGTAACACAAACTGTAAATGTAGAGAACTGATTTGCAATTTTAAGAATACCCTCTAGAAACAACAAAACAGACACTATGTAAATGTTATCTAACTTAACTGTACTGAAATTGCAGATGGTAATGGTGAAGGTGGAATAATGAGGACTAAAGGCAAGAGGAACGATGATTATATCTTCATCTTATAAATAATGGAATATCCAAGAGAAACTATCAATTATTATTAGTGTTAGTTATTACTTACAATTGAAAAGGCAAATGACAGATATTTTAAAATACTGAAATATGTAAATACGGAGAGGGAGGCAGTAGTTTAAGTAGGCTAAATCTTTCCCTATTAAAATAGGAGAGGAAAATTATGACTAAACTTGATCTCCACCAATTGTCTGTCAGTTGATGAAAAACAAGGCTCTAAGAACTGATGGGACACAAATCGAAATCCTTCAACACACTGTTATCAGGAGGGACAAGTCCCTGGAGAAGGATATCATGCTTGGTAAAATGGAGGGTCATTGCAAAATAGGAAGACCCCCAATGAAATGGATTCACACAGTGGCAATAACAATGTGGTCAAATGTAACAATACTAAAGATGGGGCAGTGTTTCCTTTCTGTTGTGTACAGAGTCACCATGAGTAGGAACTGACTTGAGGGCCCCTAACAACAATAACTAATTTGTTTTATCAAGTTGTGGCTACCAGAAGAAACAATGAAGAGTTAAAAATGAATGGCTTTACTAAAAGTGACTGGGTCATAAAGAATGAGGCAGCGTCCCAGCATGTATTACTCTGGTTTTAAATTTTCTTAATTGAAAACATAATTCAAAATTTTGACGTCATTCAGATCCAAATGGATTGCCATTTTGTTTTTTTAAGGAAATAAGATTCTCAAAGGAAGTTCAGCTCTCTTAGCTCTACTCATTATCAGTATCCAAAATGATACATTCTTTCCTTCTTTCTCAAAGGACAAAAAGTGAAATCCTGAGATTGCAAAAGGCCTGCTCTCATCTGCACTACAGATATAAAAGAGTTTAGATTCTTAAATTACTTAGACTTTTATCTTAACTGTACATCCTTTTTAGCTGTTTGATTTTGGACACATCATTTCGCCTCTCTGTACCTTGGTTTCCTCCTTTGTAATTATTGGGAGAAAATGATGGTATTTTGGATAGGTAACATGGATGAGTAGGATAGGTTTCATTGCTGTTGTTGTTGTTAAGTGCCGTTGAGTGGGTTCCAACCCATAGCGAAACTGTATAGGGTTTCCAAGGAGCAGCCAGTGAGCTTGAACTGCCGACATTGCAGTTCAAATGGCTTTTCAGTCTGGCACATTAACCCATAGGGCCACACCAGTATTAAGATTATTAAAATAGTCAATTAATTTAAAGAGATCAGCATTGTTCTAGAATGTCATAGGCACTCAACTATCACCATGGTCTGAGTCTCTGGGTGGTATATATAGTTAATGATCTTGGCTTCTAACTAAAAGGTAGGCAGTTCATTCTCATTTAAAGAGTGCCTCCAAGGAAAGGCCTAGTGAACTACTTAGGAAAACTCAGCCATTGAAAACCCCATGGAAGGAAATGCAGATAGGTCTCTTGTGATACAATAGTGAATCATTATCATCAGGACTGATTGTGAGGGTTGGAAATGCAAAACTAGATGTTTTGTAGCAAAAGGAGGGGAGTGATTGACTTTGCAGTCTAGGAGCAGAGGTCCCTGGGACCATCAAGGGAGAAAAGCAGAGAGCAGGACCCTACCCAGAGAAGCAGTGATGCCAGAGATGGAGGCAGTGACAATGACATGGAGAGATGGAGCGGCTGGGGACTTTAGACCCAGAGAGGGTGAGGGGCTTTGTGTTAATGACCTGGTGGAGTGGGGGGCAGGCTTGCAGGGTATACTCTTTGGTTGATTGATGATGCATGGCGGGGATTGTACTCATGGCAATGAAATGATATACGATAGGATGAATGTAAACCTAATGATCTCCCATGTAAAATATCACATAATTCATATTAAAACATTAAAAAACAAAATCATGGAACACAGTTTGACTCTGACACACATGTGGAGTGGGAATCAACACAACAACAGCTAGTAACGGTGCTTGTATCATCATGTCCACCATCACTGTGTTTCAAACATTTATTGTACTTTGGCCTCTCACAGCTGAGTAGGAAACACTTGGTCATTGTCCTCAAGAATTTAGAACACAATCTCTTAAGGAAAAAGAAAAATGGTTGAGAAGATACAAAATGGGTAGAAAAATGAAGGGTTGATCACAGGTGTCACTCCTATCATTGTGCAATGAATAAGCCTATCATAGTTTCATCTCAGGTTCATGGCTGCATTGGTTTGACATTCAGTGAAACATACACTTGATTTCTTTAGCATCCTACCATGAAGTGTTTTTGACATCTGTAAGACTTTCCTCTCTCCTTGTATATGTAATTCCAAGTTCCCTGAATCTTTCTAAGCACTATAAATTATATTTTCAATGTTCCTTCAGACATGTGGAATGTTAGAAGTATTTGAAACACTAAAATTTGGGGTAAAACAAGAAGTTAGAAGAAACTATAAACACTTCCCTGGCCTTTCATTACATTCCATCTCAGGATGAGTGCAGTGTAGTTATTTTCCAAGCCAAAAGGCACTTACTTTGCATTTGCTTTCAATCTATGCACTTTAAAAAATACCATGACATTTTGCTTTTGAGACAAAAGTCAAATGCCAGAAAAGAAATCAACTCTACAAATGTATTAAAAACTTAATTTATAAATGCAAACAAGTGAACTGTCAGGAAACCAACACAGTTACCTTCTTTGCAGACATGGAAATTTGGGTTAAGGTTTGTTTGTTTGCTATTTTATCTGAGGTTGACAGAAATGTTCCTGAAAGAAACCTCTCTGTCCATCATTCCGTCTCAATGCTGACACGCAGTTGGTGGACCTGAGGTTATACGACATACTAGTTATTCTAAACTTACCTGTATCAGTTGACAGATTTCTCCTTCATTCCATCATGTCTACATGCAATTGTGAATCACAGAGCCCATAATCCACCCTGGCCCCGTGGAAATGAGCATCTCACCCAGGTTGTTTCAGGGTATGGAATTCAATCCACTGCACTGGGTTTATCCCAGCATTTCTGGTGCCCTCCCTCCTGGTACAGATCAGACACATAAATAGATGTTTCATAGAAGAAGAGTTTTGTCTTGACTTAGAACAATGTTTTAAATACCATAAATACTCAGTAAGTACTTGTAGAATATATAAGAGACTCAAATAGGGATAGTTAAAATACCATTTATAGACTGGTGCAATTGGAGAGAGAGAAGACTCTTACTCCCAAAGAGATTGTTAAGCAAGCAGGAGGTAACTTTTGGTGTGTTGGCAGTCATATTGTTCTTTCCTGAAGACAGAGTATTGGCAAAATGAATGGAGGGAGGAAGGTGGGGCTTGGTGGCAGTTAGTGCGGAGGTGCAATGAAGTTCACTGTCAGCGATACCACAGAATACCAGGCAAAGCAGATTCAGGGCTTCTTGTTGTTAAGTGCCGTGGAGTCAGTTCTGACTCATAGCCACCCTGTACAGGGTTTCCGAGGCTTTAAATCTTTATGGGAGCAGAGATCCTCATCTTTCTTCCACGGAACAACTGGTAGTTTCGAACTGCTGACCTTGAGGTTTGCAGCCCGAAGAGATCCAAAATTCAGAACCACAGACATAGGAATATTTAAAAGTTGTGAAGGCTTATAGCTAGTGGAACCTGTAGCAAAACTAAGATATTGCGTACTTTTGAATTTGCCGGGCTCAGCAAATTCATTCAGAATCTTCAGAGTAGGGAAATTTCCACTTGAAAGGACAAGCAGACCAGACTGGAGCTGCTAGAAGAACGGACGATACTTCTTGAAAGAAAGACCGACATGAAAAATACAAAACAATATAGACAGATCAACTGATTACTACAAGAACAAGCAAGTTGGTCACCCAGGAAACATCAAAGCAAGTGGTCGTGTCCCTTCAGAGCAAACCTCTTTCCAAGACTAAGACTCAATGGGAATATATGCTCTGATTGTTGACACCGTTCATCATCAATAAGGGGAAGTGAGAGAAAACCAGTAATGAAGCTGTGAGCTAAGCCCTACAACGTTCAGTAGACTCCTGTGAACCCAGTTGGAGACCTGGTTGGCCAGCAGTGTGGCAAGACCTGGGGACCATACGTGCAGATAATACCCACTTGACCTGGCTTTAATAACTGGATGATCAGAGCTCAACTAGAAGAAGAAAGAAGAGGAAAAATAAGAGCAATCTGATACAATTTGATGAACTTGACCTACACCTATGGATGAAGTAGCTCAAAAGAGGGAATAAATCTTTACAGCAAGGATCATTCCCACCCCCTCCATACACATAGTAGACAGGGATGGGCAACATGGACATTGGCTACCAAAAATGGGGGGCTTCAAAGGCAAGAAGTGACTAGAGGGAAACTTTCAAGAGGGAATCTTTCAAACTTTCAAGAGGGAATCTAGATCCAGAGGTCATGGAGGAAGGTAGAATCTCTGCTGAGCATTATCCAATCTGTCTAGGCAGGGCTGATGAAAGGAAATGCAGATAGGTCTCTTGTGATACAATAGTGAATAATTGTTATCAGGACTGATTGTGAGGGTTGGAAATGTAAAGGTAAATGTTTTGTAGCAAGGAGGGGAGTTATTAATGTTGCAGTATAGGAGCGGAGGTCATTGGGACCATCAAGGGAGATCGGAGAGCAGCACCCTACCCAGAGAAGCAGTGATGCCAGAGATGGAGGCAGAGAAGATGATGTGAAGAGATGTAGAAGCTGGGGACTTTAGAAACAGAGAATGAGAGGGGCTGTGTGCTGACCACCAGGGGGCAGGCTTGTAGTGTATACCCTTTGGTTGGTTGATGATGCATGGAACAGATTGTAACCACAGCAAAGAAAGGGTATACGTTAGGATGAGTGTAAAACTAATGTTCTCCCATGTAAACTATCACATAATTCACAATAAAACATTTAAAAAAAAAAGTGAATAGAGGGAGAATGTGGCTAGAGCTGGAAAGAAAGTCTGAGTCTCAGTCTTAGCCATGCCAAGAGTGGGTCCCCACTGGAACTTACTGCTTGCATGATCATTCAATTCTTTTTTTAGTTACACTGATTTGAATTACAGTAATTTGGAGTCCTCTTGTGGCCCTGTGAGTTAATGCACTGAACTGTAAAGTTGTTTGAACAGCAATGTCTGAGGTTCAAACTTACCAGCTGTTTCTCAGAAACCCTATACAGGGTTGCTCTGGGTTGGAATTAACTTGGTGGCACTTAACAACAACAATTGGAATTAGGTTAATATCACTTGTGTTTTAAAAAAAAAAAAGAGAAGAGAAGAAAGATATCAACAGAAAATCTGACTTGACTATTCTCTTTTTTTAATGTTTTATTGTGAATTATGTGATAGTTTACATGGGAGGACATTAGTTTTATATTCATCCTATTGTATATCATTTCATTGCCATGGTTATAGTCCCCTCCATGCATCATCAACCAACCAAAGGGTATACACTACAAGCCTGTCCCCCCACCCCCAGTCGTCAGCTCACAGCCCCTCTCCCTCTCTTTGTCCAAAGTCCCCAGCTGCTCCATCTCTCCAAGTCATTGCCTCTGACTCCAATGACTATTCTTTTAATTCATATCACTCCAACTATCCTGGCACTTCTAGTGGAATGGGAGAAAGGAAGTGAACCAAAGAGAGTATGCACAAGTTGAGAAAGCAGCCAGATAGGCAAACAAATACATTTTTTTCCAGAGATGCTCGGGTCAGTCCTGTATAATGGGTTGAATTGTATCTCCTGGAATGGTATGTTAAAATGCTAACTCATCATACCTATGAATGTGACCTGAATTGAAAATTGGATCTTTTCTTTGCTAATGCAATCAAGTTGATAAGAGGTCCTACTGGGATGGCTGGGCCTGAAATTTGACAATGCTGTTCTTAGAAGAGACCCTGGGACACATAAGTCATGGGGAGAACACAGTCATGCGAAGATGCTTCCAGAGATTTGGAGTAATGTGTCCGCAAGTCAACCAACACCAAAGATTGCTGACAATTACCATAGGATACGGAGAGGCAACAAAGGATTTACTCCTAGAGACTTCAGAGACACCATGAGCCTGCCCAGCACCTTGATTTTGAACTTCTGTCCTCCATAATTGAGGGAGAATATGTTTCTGTGGTTTTAAGCCAACAGTTTGTAGCATTTTGTTATAGCAGCTGTACAAAATGAGTAAGTCCAGGCTGCCAACGCGACTCCTCACTCAGCCCGATGACTACTTCCAGTCCATCTTTCGAGTGGGTCTTCTGGCTCAACGTCAGTACACCTTTCTTTGATGATAATGATTTTAATTATTAACTTGGGTTGTTACGATGCAAATTCTGCTGATTTACTGAGATAATAGTTGGTGACCAACACAGAAGACTAAGGTTTGGGACTCTAGAACTAAGAGTTTACTGGACAGTGATTGTATAGCTTTTCAGATCTCAGCCAACCTCTGAAATTTCAGAATAAAATCTTTCTCCTGCGCCCAGCAAGTATCCCCTCCCTGACCATCAGGTCTTCTCAGTGCCACTGGTTAGTGTTCAGGGGAACCTGGGATTGTGGCCCTCCTCTTAGCTGACCACCTAAAAAGAGCCTCAAATCTGAGATAATACCCCTTCAGCATCTTCTGTGAACAACCCAGAAACCAATGTCTAAAATCCATTCAAATCCCTCTGGCTCCAGAATGGAACTTGCTGGCATCTTAAAATACATGGCTATCATTCTGCTTGGCCCAGTTCTCATGTTCTCCTCAAGTTTCCTGTTGGTGGTTAAGTTTCTGGTTCCTAATACCATTGAGTCCTGGTGTGGCGCTGTGGATTAATGCACCAGACTGCAAAGCCATTTGAACTGCAAGTTCGGCGGTTCAAGCTCACCAGTCACTCCTCAGAAATTCTATACAGGGTTGCTATGGGTCGGAATTGAGTTGATGGCACTTAACAACAACAACAGTCTACTTATCGACCTTAGTGTCAAGCCCACATGCAGGGCCTCTGTGCATGGTTGAGGTTGGAGGAAACTTATATCCTGACAAATCACACATATTGTTAAATATCAGAAACATCTGCTTTTACAACTCCGGACATTCTGCTCACTAGCCCCTTCCTTTTCTTTCTCAATCTTCATACTTTTTTCCCTCACCCCCACTTTCCATTTGTTTCCGCCACAGGGCAATGTGGCTTTCCCCAGTGCATTTCAACAAAGCCTTACCTAGTCCACCAAAGCCTGTTTTTTCTAAAATCAGTTTCCCTTCTAAACTGAACTCTGACACTTTTGTTTTGATGATTGTTTCTACCACACTGCAAACAGATATGTGAACATCATAGATGAAAAAACACTTTATTAGGCTAAAATTATGGTTCAAGCAAGGTGAAAAGCATGGGCAAACAAAGAGCCTCCGAAGAAAAGTCTGGTGATCTACAATTAAAAAAAAAAAAAAAAAAAAATTAGGATATGACAATCCTATGGAGCACAGTTCTACTCTAGAACACATGGGGTTCTTATCAGTTAGAGTTAACTCAACAGCAACTGGTTTTCAGTTCGTCCAAGGTTTTTTTATTTGCAAAGTTTGTACTACATTACCTGTAATGCTCCATTCATTTGCCAAGTTACTTTTAGTTTATATATTGTTGTTGTGAAGTGCCATAGAGTCCGTTCTGACTCATTGAGACCCTCTACAGGGTTTCTGAGGAGTAGCTGGTGTATTTCAACTGACTATCTTGCAGTTCAAACCAACCTTGTGGTTCAGTGTATTACCCTGCAACACACTAGCATTCCTAGTTTATATGATGAGACTTCAAAAATTTCCTTTTGGGGAAATTCCACTATCTATTAATTCCGTTTTTCCATGAACCTCTAAAAGTCCCCTCATGTAGTGTGGTTACATGTATAAATGATGTGATGGATATTAAGTTGTTGAAACTTAGTAGCTATTTGTACATTTGGTTACAAATGTTCCCAGTGTTCAAATAGTGTTTCTGTTTAATGTATATAAAAGGTTTTAATAATTACAAAATTAACTCCAACTCTGAAACTTAATAAAGTTTCTAATCTTGGTTTTGAGCTCACTAGGAGAAGTTCTGAGTTAACATGAACTAAACTAAGTTAGTGGAACATCACTGAATATTAAAGGTGTAAAAGTTGGCCCTCTGTGTTCAATGTACCTGTGGACTTTGTATGACACTAAATATCTGCCATTGACCTGCAGTCTGTGGTCATCTAAAAATGTGCTTAATTTCATGGTTAGCTGGAGTTAGGTCTACTAGCGCTTCATTGGACATAGACTGAGAGGGTTACAATGCCACATGATGTCATCATAAAATATTAGGAGATGATAAGGTAGCTGGATAGAATGTTAACATTTAGATCAGGGAAGTATTGCCCAAACTAGCCTATTTAGACATGTCTTTTTGACAGAAAGCACATCAATTTCTTAATCATATGTTAACATAAAGAAACCCAGACATGAGGAATTATTTCAAAACTATGAGAAAGTTTAATAAATTCCTGATTCTTTTGAATTCCAGTTTATGCCTTTTAAATCTGCATGTACGTATCTGTAGCTGTCTACCTATATTGTTGATGAGGAGGTAGAGTGCAAAGGCCTCCTAGGTTTACATCCTAGCACCAGCTTCACTCACTCAACCAGCTTCTCATTTGTGAGTTAATATACTTACCTTTAAGAGATGTTTTGAGAATTCACTAAACATTAAAATGCACAAGTCAAATAATAATCAAATGTTAGTGGCATTCATTCTTATTTATTATTATTTTTTAAATGCAGGGGTATCATCTGACCACCTCTAGATTCACAAGGCTGGAGGAGGAGTATCAACAATAGCACCACCTGCTGCCCAAAGCTGATTCCTCTGAAACAGAGGTCAGACATGCCTCCACCCTTGAAACTTTTTACCAATTCTGACAACAAATATACATCCCATGGCACTTTCTACTTCTCTGCTGGGTTTGATCATTTTTTACAGTGACCACATAGGACTCAGACAGTACTCATAATTATCAGGTTTCTTAAAGAAGGAAAAAGTTACAATTCAGGATAAGGAATGACTCAGGATACAGTTTTTTTTGGATCAGGACAGTTTCTCAGGTAGATGTCTCTCTGGTCCGCAAACTCTTGATAAGACTTCTGCCCTGCTCAGGCAAGTGTTACCACATTCTTTTAGCTCTGCCAATTAAGTGCCTAGGTGTGCTCAACACCTCCAGTAAGCCTCAGGCTCAGCTCTGTCACTCGGTGGACTGGGAAGCCCACCATTCTGCCTCATGCCAGTCTTTATTCTGTTGCCTCACTGCTGTGGTTTCTCGCCATCTCCACAGTCATAGCTCTCTGTCTCTTCTATCAAGACAGCTCAGGGCTGGGGGCTCTAACATAAAGGACGTTCCCCACGCCTGGCTCTTCTTTCTTGATAGTGAGCGCCCCTTCTCTGCTTCTATTGGTGGTGGTGTTCCATGGAGTCACTTCTGACTCATAACAACCCTGCATACGGTCTGGTCTCCAAGGCTGTAAATTTTTATGGGAGCAGAAAGCCTCATCTTTCTGCCATGGAGCCATGGTAGTTTTGAACTGTTGGCCCTGAGGTTAGCAGCCCACCTGGGGTGGCTTATTTTAAGCCTAGTGGGATGGCACAACTGACCAATTCCCAGGCTAGGTTCCTATATACCTTATTTGCATGGTTCCACCCCCACAAGGGATTCCTGCTTTAGCACAATAGAATAAGCACCGAACTGCTAACTGCAAGGTCTGCAGTTCAAACACATGAGTGGTTCCTTGGAAACATGCTCACTATATGTCGGCACTTAATAACAACAACAAAAACAACAACACTCTTAATAAGAGTTCCATATATATTGTCTCCATTGTTAGAAAGCTATGCAATCCCCTTAGTGGTCTAGAAACACTTCACGTTTTCTGGTAGACTTAGTCACTTATGGAATCCAGAGGTGGCACTGTGGGTTAATGCTCTGGACTTCAGAGTCAGTTTGAACCGAAAGGTCAGTGGTTCAAGTTCACCAGCTGCTCCTTGAAAACCCTACACAGGGTCGCTATGGGTCAGCACTGACTCAGTGGCACTTCACAAGAACTCAGTCAATTGGTGGGGCTAACAGAAGCTGTGGAGAAGGGCCATATTCAGTAAGTCAGTGCACTTCTCTTATATGGCCCATTTTCCAAATTCTCTTCCTTTTACCTTGGCTCATCCAGATCTAGACTGAGTACTTGTTGTAGTGGTTATGTGCCATTGAGTCGGTTCTGACTCATAGCGACCCTGTCTTGGGTTTCCAAAAAGTGACTGGTGAGTTTGAACCGCTGACCTTTTGGTCCTGCTAGTAGACTTAATAAAAGTAGACTCCGTATTTCCTGGTAATTATAGCTATCCCTTCGCCCCTCATTCTGGCCTTGTCCTGGGAATACTTCTGACTTTTGGACTCTCCTTTCCTAAGGGCATCTTTATCAGTCAGGGTTCCATCCAGAAACCAGCTTACCAGGGAGATCATAGTGGGGAGATGATGTTATCCACTGATTGGAAGGACTGCAAAACCAAGTTGGGATGGGAAGCTCTTGAGAAGTTAGCAATTGTAGAAAGTCACTATTAACCCTGTGCTTGAGGATCGAATGGAGAGGGTGGTATTGCCGGAGCCCAAGATCCAGAGTTTCCCCTGGGAAACCACTGCTAGAGATGAGGCACGTGACAAAGAGAGGAGACTTGCCTCATGTTCTCATACCATGGCTTCCTTGCCCTGCACTGAACCAAACTGGAAGTCACTTGGCAAAAGCTCCCAGGGAGAAAGCAAATTTACGATGGAGAGCAGGAGAAGGCTAGGATTACAGGATAAGTACATCCAATCAGAGCATTCTCACATGATTAGCACACTTTCTGAAAACTTGTGTATTAGTTGCCCAGAACTGCTATAACAGAGTCCTGTAGTCTCATGTCTCTTTCAGGAGACTGGAAACAACAACTCGATTTGTCAACATGGCTAAAGTCCCAAAGACTTTAGGGGAAGACTCCTTCCTTGTTTCTTCTCACTTCCAGTGGTTCTGGGTAATTCTTGCCATTCTTTGACTTGTAAATACATCACTCTACTATCATTCTATCCATAACTGTCTTGTGTCTTCAGAAAGGACACCAGTTGTATTGGATTGGAACCCACCCAGTGACCTTATAGAGTCCTGAGTGGTGCATATGTTTAGAGCTGAGCTACTACCTGAGAGGTAGACGTTTGAATTCACTCAGAGGAGCCATGGAAGAAAAGCCTTACAATCTGTTTATGAAAAATGACAGCCATTGGAAACCCTCTGGAGCACTGTTCTACTAAGAATCAACTTGACAGCAACTAGTAGTTGATTGGGTTATTTTCTCCTCCTGTAGAATGCCTTAGTGTTAACCTGATGACATGTACAGAGACTATTTCCAAACAAGACTATGGTCACAGGATTTAGAACATCAATGTGTCTCGAGTGGGGCACAATACAACCCATGACGCTTCCTTAGGAACTTGCCATTACAAGCGGTCATTGTATGTGCGAACTATAAGAGATGATGTTGTCTTTTTTTTTAATGAGTTAAAGACATCTTTAGCAGCAGATTTGACCAGGGAAATAAATTGTTTGATTTTTTTACTGCCTCATCCATGGGAATTGATTGTAGATCCCAGTAAAATGAACTTTTTGACTTCAGTATTTTCTCAGTTAATAATTTGGATGTTGCTTATATCATAATATAAGTGGCAAGGATTTCTTTTTATATTAAGATTTACTGCTGTAGTCTTTGACCTTTATGAGTAAGTACTTCAAGTTCTCTTTATTTCACAAGCCAGGTTGTGTCATCTGCATATCACAGGTTATTCATGAGACTTCTCCCAATCCTGATGTCTCATTTTTCTTCATATAGTCCAGTTTCTAGGATTATTTTTTTCAATATACAGATCAAATAAGACATAAAACCTCTCCTGATTTGAAAACACATAGTATCACCTTGCTTTGTCTAAATGACCTCCTCTGGTTCTATGTACAGGTTCTTCATGAGCACAATGAAATGTTCTGGAATTCCTATTCTTCACAGCGTTACCCATAATTTGTCATGATACATACATTCCAATGCTTTTGCGTAGTCAATGAAATATATATAAATATATTTCCGGTATTTTCCACTTCCATCTAAGATCTATCTGATATCAGTAATAAGATCCCTAATTCCATATCCTTTTCTGAATCTGGTTTAAATTTCTTTCTGGTAATTTCCTGTCAGTATGCTGCTGAAACTATTTTTGAGTTATCTACAGTAAAATTTGACTGGCATATGAAATTAATATTATTTGATCATTTCTGAATCCTCGGATCAGTTTTCTTTGAAATGGGCACATTTATAGATGTCTTTTTAGTCTGTTGATTAGATATTTATCTGCCTTTCAAGTTTCTCTTTTTTCTTGTTTTTATTGTGAATTGAGTGAAAGTTTACAGAGCAGATCATCAGTTTTAAATTAAACAAATCATATATTTTGCTTCATTACAATGACTACAATCCCTTCCATGTACCATCAGTTAACAGCATTTACCACTATTCACGTTAACATTGCATTCCTCTCTGCATCTCTATCTTTCCTCTGCTAACCTCCCTTTTGTTGTATATTGCCTACCCTGTCACTAATGTTAACATGTGTCTCTCCTCTAGCCCTGGTGTGGCGCTGTACAATCAGCACTGGACTTTGAACCATAAGGTCAGTACTCTTCGGAAACCCTAGATAGGGTCACTGTGAGTTGGAACCGACTTGATGGCACTTTAACAACAATCAAATAAGGTTTCTGAGGAAGGGTTATTGGGTTTGAACTGCTGACCTTGTAATTCAAACTGGCCTTGTGGTCCAATGCAAATCCTAGAGTGCCACTCCAGTAGTAAAGAAATATCAAAAGGATAAATAATAGGGAACTGAGAAACAGAAGACAAGAAGGAAAAAACAAAAATAAAGGTAGAATAGGGTAAAATTCAAGGCCATGGAAAGAGTAGGAGGAGAAAAAAGAATAAACAAACAAAACAATGAAAGAAAAAAAACCCTAAAATGAACTCTGTGGAATAAAGCACTGGACCACAAGGTTGGTTTGAACCACAAGGTCAGTTCAAACTCACCAGCTGCTCCTTGGAAACCCTATACAGGATCACTATGAGTTGAAACTGACTCAATGGTATGTAACCACAACAACATTGGACTGAGAGAGGAGAAAACTCTGATAACAATGTAGCTCATGAGGGGGCTGCTACAGAGATGTGACACTGCACTTCTTGACCCTTGATGGAGTTCCTAGGGGCCTACGTGTTATCTGTGTTCAGGGCATTCAATCTGGAGGTAGTTCGTGGAGGTCCTTGAAGGAGCTGGTTTCAGTGTCTGTTAGGATCACAGGGCACCTAGGGACAGGGTGGCTGTTTATGAGGTTTTCAGCTAGGTTCATGCTACTCTGGTGTCTCTATGAGTTCTGTAGGTCTGAAATCGAGCCCACCCAAATCCAGGCAACAAAGCTGGTCCTTACCTCACAATGATGTAGCTCACAACCACATGGCTCCGAACTCCTGAAGAGTAATGTCTGAGCTGGGGATAGAGAGGGTTGAGAGCTGGTCACACTTCTGGTCACCAGAGGAATGTGGAGAAAAGAAGGAATCATACCTTCCTCATCACCCATGTGAATCAGCTCTGCCATGCCACTTTCTATTGCCAAAGCTGCTCACAAAAGTTCAAGCTGCCACTCCATATCTGACTGGCCATTCACCAGTCAATTTTCCTTTCTTACTGGCCGTTTAGCTTCTCCTCCCAGCAAACACTCAATTCACTTATCTAACTGTTCCTCTGAAGCTCAGGGTTTCAGGATTTTCATCTGTGTCTATTTCATTTGTCTCTTGTATCTTTTTTGTTGAGGGTCCATGTAGTGTGTCTGCCGACTCTGCCATTTTGACAGAAGTTTCCAATTTTCTTGATATAGACAAATGAATACTTCCAGGGTTACATTCATGTATTGAAACTGCTCAGTTGGTATTCCATCAGTGTTTGGAGCCATTGTGTGTGTGTGTGTGTGTGTGTGTGTGTGTGTGTTTTAATGAATGCTTTCAGTGCAGTTTTGGTTTCTTCCTTCAACACCAATAGTTCTTGTTCATATACTACCTCTTGAAATGACTGAAAGTTGATCATTCTTTTTGGTAAAGTGACTCTGTGTATTCCTTTTGTCTTCTTTTGATGCTTCCTGAGTCATTCAATATTTTGCCCATAAAATCCTTCAGTATGGAAATTGAAGGCTTGCATTCTTTTTTCTTCAATTCTTTCAACTTGAGAAATGCCAAGGATGTCTTTCCCTTTGTGGTTTCTAACTAGAGATCTTTGTTCATGTCATTATAGTACTTTATTTTGTCTTCTCCATCTACCCTTTGAAATCTTCTGTTCAGCTCTTTTACTAAAACAGTTCTTCCTTTTGTTATAGATTCTGCATTCCTAAGTTGATTTGAACCACAAGGTCACCAGTTTGAGCTCAAAAGCTGCTCCTTGGAAACGCTATACAGGGTTGCTATGGGTTGGGCTAGACGGCAATTAACAACAACAACCAAAACAACATTCAAAAGCAAGTTTCAGAGTCTCTTCTGGCATCCATTGGGGTCTTTTCTATCTTTTAAATAACTTTTTGCCTTATTCATGTATGATGTCTCTGGTGTCATCTGACAACTTGTCTGGTCTTTGGTAAGCAGTGTTTAATACATCAAATCTATTTTTGAGATTGTCACTAAATTCAGGTTGGATCAACTCAAGGTCATAATTTGGCTCTAGTGAACCCGCTTTAAGCTTCAGCTTGAACAGATAATCAACGAATGGTCTGTTTCACAGCCAACTTCGGATTGGTGATATAGAGCTTCTCCATCATCTCTTTCTACAGATGTATAAGGGACTTCAGAAAGTTCATGGAAAATAGAATTAAAAGATAAAGGAATCTTTCTACTAACTTTTTGAAGCCCCTGTATATTTTATTTGATTCTTATATATCCCACAAGAAAACATCTGCATGCATGGTCACCCTTTGTGTTACTGAAAAAATTATTTGTAATGAATGAGTCATTTGCTTTGCAAAATTCTGTCATGTGATCTGCAGTGTTGGTTCTATCATCAATGTCATGTTTTATAATGACTGATCTATTATCTTTGTTTCCAACTTCCATATTTCAGTCACCAGTGATTACCAATGCATATTGATTGAATGTTTGACCAATTTCAGACTTCAGAGACTGATAATAATCTTTAGTTTGTACATCTTTGGCTTTAGTGGTTGGTGTGTAAATTTGAATAATAGTGATATTAACTGATCTTCCTTGTAGATATGTGGATATTATACTATCACAGACAGCATTGTACCTCAGGATAGATCTTGAAATGCTGTTTTTGATCACGATTGAGATGCCATTCCTCTTCAATTTTTCTAATTTGCATAGTAAAACTTATGTTTGTCCAATTCACAATGACCAGTACCAGTCCATTTCAGCTCATGGATGCCAAGGGCATTGATCTTAATGTATGCCATTTCATTTTTGACAACTTCCAGTTTTCCCAGATTCATGCTTTGTATAATCTCCATTCCATTTACTAACGGATGTTTACAGCTATTTCTTTTAATCTTGCATTACGCCACATAAGCAAATGAAGGTCCTGAAAGCTTTACTGTGGGCAATGAACATGGAAGACCTAAGAAGAACTGAGACTTCCAAATTATGGTGATGGTGGAAGAATATTGAATATAGTGACTGTCAGAAGAATGAACAAATTTGTCTTTGTGCTGTAGGAGTGAGGATGGTGAGATTTTTTTCATATGTACTTTGCACATGCTACTAGAAAGGACCAGTCCCTGAAGAAGGACATCATGCTGGGTAAAGTAGGGGGTCAGCAAAAAAGAGGAAGACCCTCAACGAGATGGATCAGCATGGTGACTGCAGCAATGAACTTAAACATAGCAATGATTATGAGGTTAGTTCAGGACCTACTAGGGTGTCATTCTGTTGTTGATAAGTTCTCTGTGAGTCCGTGCTGACTTGATGGCACCTAACCACAATAGTGACCTACAAGACAGAGAGAGAGCACACTACAGCTAGTATGTTTGAGTTATAACCAACCATACTTAATGACTGTTCATTCCTATTTTTTTTTTTTTTGGTGTATCTTATCATCAGTAATATGTAGTACATAAAATGTTATAGGGTGTAATTTGCTGATGTTGTTATTCCCAAATGATCACTTGCAGATGTTCTATTTTTTTTTATTTATTGTTCAAAACATTGCCATATAGCAGGCTATGATCTAATCTACAATGAAGTTGGTGTCAGTGACTGGAGTTGTAATGGACAGAAAACTGAGCAGTGTCCAACTCTAGCAATTGAATTGGACGTATCCTTGACAGCTGTTACAATCCGCTGTGTTATGTGAATGTGCTCCAACCATTTGATCAGGAAGCGATGGAAGAGATTCATAGGAAAACTATCCATATGGCAAGAATGCTGGATTCAGAATTTGATAGTGCCAATGTATAACATTTCATAGATCACAAAGCAGGGGAATTGACAGATCAGAACTGAATTGGTTTGAAGAGGAAAGAAATGTTGAAGAAGAAAGAAAGAAATGAGGAAAACAAATAAGGAAAGCTATCAAAAATTTTACAGTGAAAGGATTTATTGGAGTTTTAATTGGCTTTAGTTGCTTAAAAAGATAGGTCTGAATGCTTATCACTTTGCTAAAGTTGATAGGTAAATTCAGGAAATGGAGAGATGTTACTGAAAATACATGAAGAAGAAAAAAAGAAAACAACAGAAAAGAATAGACAACTCTCAGCAGTTTTTGAACTAGAAATGCCATATCCTTTCCCAGGGATAGAGCTGATCCAGAATCTTCTATAGCTGGATTTATTACCACAACTGACACTGCTAAAGTTGGGCAATTCTTTTTCATTGTTGAAGTATATTTTCATGACTTATGTTCTTTTAAAGATATATTTATATATATTAAAATATTTAAAGAGCCATGGACTGCCAGAAGAACAAACAAATATGTGTTGGAAGAAGTACAACTAGAATGTTCCTTAGAAGCCAAGATGGCCTGACTTCATCTCTCGCACTTCAGACATATCAGAAGGGGCCAGTCCCTGGAGAAGGACATTGTGCTTGGTAAAGTAGAGGGTCAGCGAAAAAGCGATACCAAATGAGATGGATGGACACACAAAGCAGCAGTAATAGACTCAAATGTAACAACAAGTGTGACATTGGGGCAGGACTGAGCAGTGTTTCTCGTTCCGTTTTATATAAGGTCACTATGAGTCGAACTGATTCGATGGCACCTAACGATAACAACAATAAGGTCATAGGGTCATGTTTCCAGCCCTCAAAAATAAAGATCAGATTTATAAAGCCAATGGTAATAAAAGGCAATAATAATGAAAACATTTAATAAATGAAGTCTTCAACTTACGTCAGAACCCACTTATTATAGAGTCAATGGAATGGAACCCTGTTGAAAGTTGGGAACTAGAACACAGTAGTTAACTAATAGATTTGCTGCAAATATTTTAGCCCTTGTACCATTACAGTCTGGATGATACTTAACATCAGCTATATTTACATCATATGTGTGTGTGTGTGTGTGTGTGTGTGTGTGTTTGTGTGTAAGGAGCTCAGGTAGTGTAGTGGTTATGAGCTGGGCTGCTAACCTCAAGGTCAGTTAGTTAAAACTATCACTGGTTCCATGGAAGAAAAATGAGGCTTTCTGCTCCTGTAAAGAATTACAGCCTCAGAACTCCTCTGCAGGGATATATATGTGTGTGTGTTTGTGTTTGTATTCAAAAATGTCATGGAAAAGTGCCATTATCTTTTAATTCCATTTCTATACAAACTTTTGAGCCCTGTGTGGTGATGTACGGTAAGAACTGAACTGCTAATCATAAGGTTGACAGTTCAGACCCAACAGCTGCTATAAGAAAACCTATGAAGGGTTGTAATGATTCGGAACCAACTCCATGACACACCACCACAACAACCCTATAATGCCTCAATGCTAATGCTTCTCTACAGGACAATTGTCTAAGGTTCCAAAAAAACAAAACAAAACAAAACAAAACACTGCAAAGGGTAGCTTACAGGAACAGAAAGTTATTTTCTCTCTGTTTTGGAGACTTATTGTTGTTAAGTGCCATTGAGTTGGTTCTAACCTATAGAGACACTGTATAGGGTTTTCAAAGAGTGGCTGGTGAGCTTGAACTCTTGACCTTTCGGTTCAAACCAACTTTGCAGTCCAGCACATTAACCCATCACACCAGGACTCCAGTTTTGGAGACTAAGAGTCTGAAATCAGAGTGTTAGCCATGTTGATTCCTTGTGAGGGTTCGCTGAGAGAAACTGTTCTATTGCTCTCTCTTTGGTTCTGGAAGCTCCAGATGTTCTTTGACTTGCAGTTACAGTGTCATATGATCATCTTCTCTCTACCTCTGTGCATCTTCTTCTCTTTTATAAGGACACCCTTCATATAGGATTAGGATCCATACCACTTCAATATGATCTCATGTTCTTTTGTTGTTAAGTGCCATTAAGATGGTTCCAACTCTCAGTAACCCTGTATATATTCATAGCAAACATTACCTATAGCACCACAACATGTGACCTAAAGAGATAACATTTTTAATGACTCTATTTCTAAATAGGTTCATGTTCAAACATATAGGAGTTAGGACTTCAACATATCTATTTTGGGGAGTTGGAGGTGCTGACTATCACCAAGAAAGAAGAATGGGGAGCAGAGCATGTCCTTTGGACCCAGGATCCTTGTGCCAAAACACAGGCAGATATCTAAGGAATGCTGAGCCCAGAGATGTTGAAAGGAGACAAGGACTTTCTTCCAGAACTTCTACATGGAGAGTGCCTTCTCCTATATCCAGGGCTCGCAATTCAGACTTTCAGCTTCCTAAACTGTGAAAAAACAAAATTCTGTTTGTTTTTTGCAGTCTAAAAAATCCCATTGTGGTTTTTCAGTAGATTCTGACACAGTGACCCTAGAGGGCAAGGTAGAACTGTCCCCAGGTGGTTCCCAAGGTTGTGGCTGTAATCTTTACAAAAGCAGACTGCTACGTTTTTCTCCTATGGAGTGGATAGTGGGTTTGAACTGCTGATCTTTTGGTTAGCAGCCAAGCACTTAAATACTAGATCATCGGAGCTGCCTTTAAAAATGTTTTGCAGACTAAAACTTCAAAAAAGAGATACAGAAAATGTTGTTCCTCTTCGCAAATACGTTGAAAATAGCCTAAACACATGACATATTTAAAACAAAAGTTGACAAATATTTTGTGTTAAAGCTAGATAGTAAATATTTTAGACTTTGAGGTCAATAAGGTCTCTGTTGCAATTACTTTTTTTTGTTTTTTATAGACTTTAAAAAATATATCTCTATTTAAAGACGATATTTAACCTTTTTTGAAAGGAATTTAGTTAAGGTTATTGATTAGGATTGATTATTCACAATGAATAATTTAGGAACAGAGACGCAAGAGAAGCTGCGACACATCCTCCTGCTCCAAGTAGCACAATGTGGACATGTTTCTGGGAACATAATCACAGACGACAGAATCGTTTTAGTGTATTGGTTATTTGGACCAAGGACCCTGCTCAAAACCAGGAATTAAAAATAGGATAGCTCGTCATGCTTGGTCTTGTTGGTCTTGTTAGTTAGACACGGTCAGAGGCTTGTTTTCATGAGAGAGACTCTCAAATACTCTAAGGCGTGTGAATTTTTCAGCGCCCATATGAACCTTGATAAAGTAGTTTAATCCAGTGACAAACTGCTTCTTGAACGACACAGCCTTAAACACATCAAACTTCTTATTTTCTTTCTCTTCAAGCTGGACCTTTACCTTGTCGGCGATCTCCTGGATTTCGGGGGTAGCCGGCAGCGAGGTGGAGAGCCTTCCTCCGCCATCATCTTGGTTGTAGAAGTGGGGACAACAGGCGCGGAGCAAAGAAAACGGGTGGTCACAGCAGGGCTAGTGAAATCCCAATGCCGGGACCACTAACAGGATTCTACAATTACTTATTGCTGCTCAACTCTGCCATTAGAGAGCAAAAGGAGCCATAGACCATGTTTGAGGGAATGACTTGTCTGTGTGCTAATAAAACTTTACTAACAATAATGAAAAACCAGCTACAAGCGTTTGCTAGAAGCTGTTTTAGAAATTGATTTTTGCCCTCCCTGTTGGAAAAAAGTTATTGAGGAAGTTTAATTGACGAATCATAAACTACTTTAATGCAACCTTTCAATCAGACCGAATTATCTTTATTTTTAAACTAGAAATATGGCACAGTTCATAGTTGTAAAATTCCAAGTAAATCGTAGGATATATGATAAAATACAATCTAAAATGTTGTCTTCTCAGTGTCCAGACAAATTCAATCTCACTTCAGAGTTTTCTCGATCAAATCTCAGGGGAGGAGATGCTTTATAGGTCAGACAGAGGAAAGCATTTACACACACATTAGGGCCAGATCTGGTAGTTAACTCGTGTCCCTGTACTGAAATGAGAGAGCAGAAATCTGATTTAGGTCAAGAAATGTGGTAGGATTCTAAGGAGACCCAGTAGCATAGAGGGTTATGATTGGGGTGGGTAATCACAAGGTCAGTGGTTCAAATCCACCAGCTGCTCCACAGGAGAAAGATGAGGCTTTCTGCTCCTGTAAAGATATACCGCCTCAGAAACCCCATGCAGGATTTCTAGAGTCAGAACCCAATTGACAGCCTGCAGCAGCAGCAGGGACCCAACCAGTCAACCCAATTGCCATTGAGTCAGGTCTGATTCATGAGGACCCCATGTGTGTCGCAGAACACTGCTCTGTAGAACAGTGTTTTTAACTGATGATTTTCCAGAAGTAGATCACCAGGCCTTTCTTCTGAGGCTCCTCCGATTGAATTTACACTGTCAACATTTCATTACCCACAAATGCATTACCTGTTTTATACCACCCGGGATCTCCAGGTTCCAGACACGGAGAAACTGAAAGTTAAGCCCAGTATTTGCTATCATGCATGAAAATAAATGCATTAATTTATACATTTTTTTCTTGAGAAGTAGCTAAAAGCAGTTGCCAACACATTGTAGCTTTCACTACTTCACCTTCCTCCCCAAACACCATTTCTTGCTCTCTTTCTAGCCATAATGGAAACTCAGAAGGGTTTTGTAGATTTATTTTAAGAACTCCCTCTTTCCACAGAAGGTTAAAGTGCTTATATCTAAAGCATAATAAAATAGAAGTAGAAAGTTGGGGTTAGCAAAAAGATACAAGAAGTACCATCACACTGTGTATACCCTCAAAGCAACTTAGTATTTGTATCGCCCCCGATTTTGTTGTTGTGGTTGTTGGTTCCGATTCATAGCAATCCATTGTACAAAAGGAGACCTTGTCCTGTCCTGCACCATCCTCCAGAATGTTTGAGTCCATTGTTGCAGCCACTCTGTCTAGAGCCCCTTTCCCTAAATCTTCCTTAGTTTCTTCCTAAATGACAGCAGTAGGAAAGCTTCTTTGAGTTCTAGCAAGATTGATTTCCCCAGGGGTTGAAATTATTCAGAATTGTTGCTTCTGACCCTTGTTGATGGACGAGCACTGTAGATGAGACTTAGATGCATCATTATGTTAAAATGATTTTATTTGCAATAAACTATCCAATAAAATAGTCTGCCTTTGAGGTATGCCAGATGCTCAGGCCCCTGACAGATTGTTATGTACTCAGAGAAAGTCTATTTTGCTCTTATTGATGTATTTGGTTGAAGTGTTTCCTATTATATGATAATTGATCTAATCTATATTATTGATCGAAGATATATAAACAGCAAACATACACAATTGTATGATTCCTTTTGGTGTACTTATGCAATTGTAGAATGCACACTTCTCAATATAGCTCCTTCCTGATTTTACTGTGATGTTAAAAATGAAACTTTTTCTTTTATGTTGTTATTAAGTGCCATTGAGTGGGTTCCGACCCATAGCAACCCTGAACAGAGTTTCTGAGGCTGTACATCTTTACGGGAGCAGAAAGCCTCATCTCTCTCCTGCAGAGCAGCTGGTAGTTTCAAACTGCTGACTTTGCAGTTTGCAGCCCGATTCGTAACCACTACGCTAAAGTTAGTTTTTCAGTAGTCATTGGCACATAACAACAACCATCACAACCAAATCTAATAGAAGTTGCCCTGTACTTTCCTTAGTCACATCTGTTGCACCCTACTCCCTTTTGTTCTTTTTGCCTTCCTCATCCTTTACTACCATTGTTACTGTCCTCGTTCTGGTCCCTTGCCTGTCTCCTTAGATTCTGCCTTCAGTTCACTTCCAACAGGATTGATAATCTCAGGACCACTACATATGCAAATCTATTGCTAAGTGGCTCAGTAATCATCAGAGACTCTGATGTTTTCAGAGGGAAGCCCTTTGGTTGTTCAGGGACTGATCTTAGCTTACCATTTCCAGTCGCCTCTCTGACCACAATCCCACCTGGGCCTCTCTGTCTATCCAGAGCAGTCATGTTCATTTCCTGAATCCTCTGTGCTCTCTCTTGTTTTATGTCTTCGCTCTGGTTTCCTCTGTCTGGAGTGCCTTCTTCTCTCTACCCTTCTGGTTAAATCCTAGATGCAAAGTAGAGTGGAAAGAACTCAGAATTTGGATTTGGCTACACTAGCTGAACTAGTTACCTTGCTTACTGCATGTTCATGTGATGTGGCTCTGGTTCTACAAAATGATTTCAAAATACCTCTCAGGGATCTGTGGGGGAATATTAAAACAACATAAGAAAAACGTTTGTGATTTAGGCATAAGTACATAATAAGTCATTGTTTTAATGATTTATAATATTGCTGTTATTCTTACTTTTAACACCACCATTATTTTTATTTTGATTCTTTACTCACCAATTTTCTTGATAGCATATTCTGAGGGATTCTGTACCCTGTGGGCATTTCTCTGCTTTAATCTTCATCACACTGTTCTGAAGTGTTGATTGTTCCCTTTCTTTCCCTCACTGCAGCAGACATAATACAGAAGCAGACTCTGTCTTGTTTACCTCTGCAGGTGAGTGAGGGATTGGATAGAAGAACCCCTCAGGCTCCGCAGACTTTTCCCTAGCATCATCTAGAATATCTAGTAATTACTAGCTGAGAAATAATGTCAAAAACAATGGCACTGCTGGTTGTATATTTTCTCACACTAGGGGAGCATACATTTAACAGTGAAGGAAGTAACAGGAGCTTTTAAATGTCTGACTCAAGATGGCACAAGAAGAAGATGGAAGGACCTTGATCCACTGGCCTCCAGCCTTTCCTCCACCAGTGCATTCTCCATCCAGCATTCAGATCATTTTCATCAATGATAACCTGACATTGTCAATCCTCTGTTTTAAACACTTCAGGGTTTCTTAATACACTTGGAATAAGGGCCATACCCAAGACCCAGCGCACATGAATCTACTTGGTCTCAACTCCGTTATTAACAGTCTTCTCTGTATTTCAGCCATACTGTGCTTCTCCCAGCCCCTTGAGTCACCTGGTCTTCGCCTTTTTAACTGCTGAAGATGCTCACATCATGTCTGCTACCTCTTGTTGATCCTCAGGTCTCAGTTTAAATGTCACTTCCTGTACAAGGTCTTTCCTGATGTGATTGGCTACTTTTGGATACTCTCTCCTCACATCATTGTCTGCCTCCAGGAGACTCCTCTACTTGCCTATTTGCCAAACTTATCACATGTGATGGTGGCTAACTGTTCAGCATCCAGTCTCATGTCTAGACTGTAAGTTCATGAGGACATGGATCAATATAGCAATAGTCACTGAGTGAAGAAATCATAGTGACTTGGAAATCACATGCTGGAAACTATCTTTAAAACTTGTTTGCTCTTTAAAATTTTTGTTTTGAGAAAAAGTCATTCACACCAAGGAGGGCATCTTTACTCAACTTACACCCATTTAGTCCCCTGGGGAACAGGACCAGATATCTTGGCCAAACTGATAAATAAAAGAGAGAGACTTTAGGACGAGGACACAGTGTGCATGGTGCTGTGGGTTAATGCTTTGGACCACAAGGTTGGTTTGAACCACATGGTCAGCAGTTCAAGCTTGCCATCCACTCCTTGGAAACCCTATACAGGGTCTCTATAAGTGTGAATCGACTCAATGGCATGTAACAACAACAACAATTGACTTGCTAACCCAGTGTCTGATGATACACACTAGTCCATCCATAGATCATCCTTTACCACTCTGCTGTCTGGGTTTCCTGTAACTCTTTTTGAAATTCACACATACCTCTGTCTATTCCCATATTGCTGTTGTTGTTGTTGTTAAATGCCATAGAGTGAGTTCTGACCCATAGAGGCTATGTATAGGGTTTCCTAGGAGTAGCAAGTGAGCTTTAACTGCTGACCTTGCAGTTCAAACAGATTTTGCAGTCCAGTGCACTAACTCACATTGCCATTCTAACTTCAGATGTGTGTGTGTGTGTGTGTGTGTGTGAGCAAATGCATGTGTGTGACCAAGTTAATAAATATTAGACCCTGGCATAGCAAAAGCTTATTTGATTTATTAGTTTATTTGTGATTACAACTCTTTATCCTAGAAGAGATTTGATATGGGTTTATAACTACTCAATCCTCCCTGCCTCATTATCACAGACAACTAAACAATACTATGATGAGATCTTCATGTGATCTTTTAGAAATAAGGAGTTATTCTAGATGATGCATTGATTTATAGATATTCTTTCCTTATGTCATGGATGGCTGTTCAAGTCCACCAGTTGCTCCTCGGCAACACTATACAGGGTGGCAATGAGTTGGAACTCACTTGATGACATTAACAACAAGAACATCACGTTTTCTTAACCATTTTTTCATTCATTATAGGCATCACATATTCACAAATAATCAACATAATTTCTACGTGGCTGGTTCTTTCTCCCAGATCATTCTACAGGGTTGGAACCAGAATAATATTCCTAATGCATAGATTTGCAGATATTGCTAAATAGATGTAACACCTACACAGACACCCAAATACATTTAAGATGAAGGTCAAATCCCTTTAGCTTGGCATTTAGGATCCACTATCCATGTAGCCCCAACCACCCTATGATTTGTTTCTGTTTTATCCACAACCACTGTTTGAGAACCAACAATGCGCAAGACTGTGTTCTGAGATGCTGCCAGGGGTACTGTAATTACTGTCAAAGAGCTCAAATCTCTATAGGGGAGACACAAATTGGACCAACTACATTTGATACAAAGAAGAGTAAGATGAGATTACTTACTATTGTGTGTGTCTGTCTGGGGGGGGAGGGGAATTAAAGGTGATTACAGACTTTAGTGATATACACATAGTAGGTGCTTACTAAAAGTATAATGTATATGTACATGAAAGATGGAATGATCCAAATTGTTCTCTGATAAGATTAAAATGATAGGAGGGAGGTGGTGGCACAGGCTTAGATGAGAAAGCAAAATAAAATTGCTTAAAATAAATACAGGGAATGTTGAATTACAAGTGCCACTGGGGAGGTTGGCGTGAATGGGGTGTTGTTTTTGTCAGTTCTCACTCACAGTGAACCTGTGACAACAGAATGAAATACTGCCCAATCCTGTCCCAGCCTCACAGTTACGGTTATGCTTGGGCCATTTCTGCTGCCATTGTGTCACTCCATCTTGGCTGGGGTCTTCCTCTTTTGTGGATGCTCCACTTTAGCAAGCATAGTGTCCTTCTCCAGTGAATGGTCTCTCTTTATAACATGTATTAAGAATGAGATACACAGTCTTGAAATCATGGCTTCTAAGGATAATTCAGGCTGTACTTCTCCCAACACAGATTTGTGTGATCTTCTCGAAGACCATGGTACTTTTAATATTCTTTTCCAACTCCATAACTCAAATGCATCAACTCGTCTACAGTCTTCTTTATTTGTTGTCCAACTTTCACATGCATATGAGGCTATTGAAAATACCAGGACTTGGGTCAGGCCCAGCTTAGTCCTCATAATGGCATCTTTGCTCTTGAACACGTTAAAGAGGTCTTGTGCAGCAGATGCAGATTTGCCTAATACAATTCATTGATGTCTTGACTGCTGCTTCCATGAGTTTGATAGTGAATCCAAACACAGTTAAGTCCTTGACAACGTCAATCTTTTCTCCATCTATATGGCTGTTGTTTATTGGTCCAGTGGTGAGAATTTTTGTCGTCTTTACATTGACATACAACCCATACTGAAGGCTGTGGTCTTTGATCTTCACTTTCAGCAAGGAAGGTCATATAATTTGCGTATTGCAGGTTGTTGATGAGTCTTCTTCCAATCCTGATGCCATGCCCTTCTAACTATAATCCAGCTTCTAAGATTCATCACTCAGAATGACAGATCGAACAAGTATAGTGAAACATTACAACCTTTGTGTATATCTTTCCTCATGATAAGTCATTCAGTGTCCCCTTGTTCTATTAAAAAGACTGCCTCTTAGTCTATGTACAGGTTCCTCATGAGCATAAATAAGTGTTCTGGAATAGCCCATCCTTCACAATGTTACCCATAACTTGTCATGATCTACACAGTCAAAAGCCTTTGTATAGTCAGTAAAGCATGATAAATATCTTTCTGGTATTCTCTGTTTTCAGTCAAGATACATCTGATGTCAAATATCTCTCATTCCACATCCTCATCTGAATCTGGCTTAAATCTCTAGCAGTTCCCTGTCAATGTACTGTTGCAGCTTTTTTTAAAAAAGTATCTTTTGCAAAATTTTACTTTCATGTGATATTAATGTTCTTGTCCTACTGACAGATGAGTGGTAGGAATGGGATTTGGGCAAACACAATGGAGGACTCCATGTCGAGTGAACAGAGAGACCCAAGAGGAGGAGGAAGTGAGAGATGCCTGTACAACTTCCATTTTGAAAGGAAGATCTTCCCAATATCAGAAAAGGAAAATCAAGAGGGAGCTTAGTGCTGCATTGGGAACCCACTGGGGCAGTTCTGCTCTGACTTAGAGGGCTGTTATACATTAGATTCAACTCAAGGGCAACAGGTTTATCTGACCACTGTAGTCATTGTTCTGGAAGCTCAAGGAAGAACTGGTGTTTGCCTGAAGGAGATGATCCATACTAAGGAGTCACAAAGCATGCCTTTTCCTTCAGTGTTTTTTTCTTTCTTTCCCTCCATTCTCCCAATTATCTGAGTGACGTTCCTGTTGAAAATTATAGGTGTGCTGGGTGGGAAGTTTACCTCTAGGCCAGAATCAGAGTCTTAACTGGAAACCCGACCCCTGGTGGTCATGGTAGCAGCAGTGGCCAAGAAGAGGGTCCCTTATAGAAAGGTAGACTTCAACATGCCACAGGCTGTATACTCAGCCAGCTGGTAGCTCTACCTGTACGAAGTGCCCTCTTGATCTTCCTTTTTCTGACGTTGGGAAGACCTTTCTTCCAGACTGGAAACTGTACAGGTATCTGCCATGTCCTCCTCCTCTTTGGTCTCCCTTCTCTGAAAGTTTGGGGCGTATTTTACCACATCCTACATGAGGAGCCCTGTTATTTATATTTTTCTTGTTAGCGCTCAGACACATCTCTCCATCTAGATGATTCTTGAGAAGAGTCTTCCAGTATTTTGAGTCCTGTAGAGGCTTTGCATACAGTAAATACTCAATAATTGTTTTTGAGTCTGTGTGGTTCCATTTTTATTCATTAATATTTCTTTTCTTTTCCCTTGGTCACTACTGGCATCACTGCTTACATTTTAAGTATCTAGTCCGATGACTCAAAAGTCAGGATATAAATATAAATTGTTATGACTCACAAATTATAGAGACAGTTTTAATGGAGACATATTTCTTATCTTGTTACTCAAAAGAAGGAAAGTGCTTTCTACATCCTAAGTATCTGAAGATGCTATAAACATTCCAGGGAAGAATGAAGTGATAATTAATACTTAAGTAATTAATCAGCCAGTTTAGTCCTTGGTGGGTATTTTGTTGCAGTTGTTCACGTTAAAAGTATTTTTCTTTTATTACAGTGACACGCTTTAAGAGGAATCTGCATCATTCAAGAGATTTCTGTGAATTTGGAACAATGGAGCCATAAACTTCAGCGCTTTGAGGAATTCATAATAAACGTCTTCCATAAAGTAAGTGTTTTCTGCTTAAGAACTGACTCTGAATAGCTGGTCGAAGTTCCTGAGACACTGTTCTGAAACAGAGTGACAGGTAGAGTATAGGAGTAGTGGGAAAATCATGATAGAAAGTTTCCTCCATGGATGTGGGTACGTGCTTGCTGTCTTTGGCAACATCTTCATTCTATAGATGGAGAAATTGAATTTTAGAAGAAGGATATCAACACTTATTGAGATCAACTATGTGCTGAGCAATTCACCAGATAGTGTAAATTTCTCTTGTAAGTAGATGCTGTATTTGGAAGAAGGAACGCTGCTTCAAAGACCCTTAGCACAGTGCACAAGATAGTTAACCCATAGTTAGTTCTGAATCAGGGCAATCCATGTGTTTCAGAGTAGAACTGTGCTCCAAATGGTTTTCAATGACTGATTTTTTTTAAAGTAAACCATGAGGCCTTTCTTTTGGGTGTGGTTGAACCTTTGACCTATCTTTTACTAGTCGAGTGTCTGTCTGTGCCACCCAGGGATTGATTACATTTCTGTGTTTTCTCTTGCACTAGAAGGATGGAAAATACACTGGTGCATTTTTCACTCTACCCACTCAGCAAACAAATTGAATGTTGATTTCTTAATCTAACAGCCTAAATATAAATACTCTTTAAAACTTTTGGTTTTCACAAATCTTGCATCTCTCCCCAGTAATAACTTCACTCACATTTTCAAACAAAAATGCCTCTGGTCAAGATGGAAATCTCAGAGTTAGATGACTATCTTTGGAATTTTAGAATAAACAGAGGATAACTGATAAATTTATTAATTCTTTCTTCATTTAAATTTTCTTTTCTCAACTACAAGGCATTGTTGTGGCTAAGTGCTGTTGAGTTAGTTCTGACTCATAGCGTTTCCAAGGAGCAGCTGATGGGTTTGAACTGCTGACCTTGTGATTTACAATACAGAAATTCAGCTTTCAGTTTTTCACATATTCAAATCCCCAGTGTGTTCTTAATATGGATATTAAATAGTGTGATACAGATGGTAAAAGAATCTAGCTTTACATTTAAATTTTAGTTGCTTTAGTAAGCATGGTCCAGGTATATTGCAGTACAATTAATGGAGCATCTGGAATTATACATTACATTCATGAAATTTAGGTGGCTCTACTTGGTTGGATCAGTGCTCAGCTAGCTATACCCAAGGGGGAATAACTCTGTGGAAGACCAAAATTTCAGGAAAGACTCTGTCTCTAGCTTGCGGTGTGACTTTTGGTAAGCCTTGTCCAATTCCCTTCACCTTTAAATTAGGGGTCATCATGAAGTCTATCTTTTAGAGACAGTATGAAAATTAAATATTGTAATAGAAATCAGATCCAATGACTTCTCACCTAATTTTGGTTATCAGTTGTTGATGGCACTTAATAACCACACTGTTGTTTAAAGAATCCCTGGCGATGCTGTAGATTAATCATTGAACTGCTCACCAGTGCTTCAAACCTACCAGCTGCTCTGTGGGCAAAAGATGAAACTATCAGCTCCTCTCAAGATTTGCAGAATCAAAACCCGACTGAGCAGTTTTACTCTCTCCCATTGGGTTGGTCATAGGGTCACTAAAAGTTGGAGTCAATTCAATGTCAGTGGTTTGGTTTTGGTCATTATTGTGTAACAAATGACCCTCATTAGTTTCTAGATGAAGACAACACAAAGCTATTGTTTTCCACCATTCTGTGGGTTGACAGTGCATAAGTGAGTGTCTCTTCTACTTTGTGTGATTGGTCTGGAACATCCAAGATGGCTCACTCGCATGGCTGGCAGGTGACACTAGGTGAAAGCTCTCTGGACTGTTAACCAACCACCTTAGTTCTCCATGTGGCCTCTCCATGTGACACGTAACTGGACTCTGAGAGAGAGAGAGTGTCACCAGTATTCAAAGAGGAAGAAATCAAAAGCTGCCAATCCTTGAAGCCTGAATTACAAGTCCCAGAGTGTACGCAATTATATCATATTAGTCAAAGTTAGGATCATAGAACAAGCCCAAATTCAAGGGGAGTGGGAAGGAGAGAGAGAGCACACACACAAAAAGTTTTGGGGCTACTCTTCGAAACAAGCTGTTATTCATTCCATTAGTATAAAACCCGGAAAGCTTGCTCTGGCTTACTAGGATGGTCCTAACGTCTTGCCACTACCACCCTCTGTCCTCCATTCTCTCTCCTCCAATAACACTAGCCAGTACGTTCTTCTTGAAGTATCCCAATATGCTCCCACTTTAAGTAAGATCTCAGCACTTGATGTTCCCTCTTCTTAGAACGTTCTTAATCTAGATTGTATCACATCTCTCTCAAACAACCCCTTCTCAGAGAGGTCTTCTCTGACCATCTTATCAAGAAACAACATGTACATTTGTCTCTCCTCTATCATATTATTCTATTTTTTATCACAGTCATCACTTACCACTCATTATCAAACAGTCTGTTTGATTATTATCTGTCTTTTCCACTAGAATAATAAACTCCCTGAAGGTAGGGACTTGGTCATATTTACTAAATATACCCAGTGTAGAACTCTGTCTAAAATTGATGTGTGTGTGTTGTCTGTGTACATATAGATATAGGCATATAGTAATAAACTAACTTGAAAGAGCTTTTTAAATTATGTAGAATATTATTTTTGTTGAGTAAAGATGATGTCCACTCTGTCTCTTTAACTGATTCATTATTATTATGAATAGAACCATTTACTGAATACATGCTATATATAAGTCTTTGTACTAATGATTAAAATCTTTGAGTTAATTCGGATCCATAGCACTTGACTTAGAAGTTCTTTGTTAGGCTGTATTGTAAATGGCAAACAAGGTGTGGGTTACGTTTTTATGGAGTGTCTTTGGCTGACTTCTACAAATTGACTTTTTAAACCCCGGTATCAACTATGCCATCCCATGCCCAAAGTTACAACTTTGCAATCATGAGCATGGGTGTGGTTGCAGCTATACAGAATATCCTGCATAGGAAGAGGAAAAGGAGATACAGCTACCATTTTTTGAATTTCACTAGGCCCCATCCAGTTTACATAACCTGTCTCATGTGCTGCTATGGGATAAAGCACTGCACTGCAAGGTCAATTTGAACCATGAAGTCAGCAGTTCAAGCTCATCAACTGCTCCTAGGAAACCCTATACAGGGTTGCTATGAGTCGGAATGTAATTGGCCACACTTGAAGACAACAAAAACAACCCTGTGAAATAGAACTTATGGTCCCAATTTAAAAAATAATAAAATGTCTGATTCTCCCATTTCTGTAGTGCCTAGTATAGGACTTGCATAGAGGTGTGCAACAAATAGTTATTATATACTTAAACAAAAAGCTGGCTGAGCAATAAAAAGTTGGAAAAAAAAAAAAAATGACCAGATGATTAAATGATTAAAAGTCACTCACTTAGAATGTAACAGACCTGGATACGAACCAAAGTTGATGGGTTATAAAGTCCAAAATAGTTATAGTAGATCATAGTCTGCCACAATGGTCATAGAAACATTAGCCTCAAGTCTAAATCTATGAGAAGAGGAGTAATCTTTGGGGTGAGTATAGAGGGTACATTTTGAAAGTGAGATAGGAAATAAGATAATTATTCTAACTGACAACATTTTATATTAGATGCTATAGTTGGTTCGTTATGGAACATCTGTTTCACATCACATGCAAAATAAAACTTTCCCTCAGATGTTTTTGGCTCTTGGGTCACCTAGAAAATGTTGGGTGATCTACATCCTTTGAATATTAATGAAGCAAATTAGCTCCAGAAATGCCCTACTGTGTCTTCACTCCAGGAACCAACATGACTCATTAAACTCCTGTTGATTAGAAATGTTAAAGTGGATTTTCTTTCTTTTCATTTTAATTAAATAAAATTGACAGGCTTTCTGAATTCCCAATTGGCCAAGAATCCTCCATGTAAGATGGAAGGAACTTTTCACCCTCTTGCTGGGCTCTGTAGCAATTTTTTCTTTTTTTTTTTTTGAAGAACCCAATGAAATAAGTTTTAAAGACAAATGGAGTCCCATTATTTTGTTATTAGACAAAGAGGAGACGGGGGTGGGGAAAGTATAGATTTATTTCCTGCTTGATTGGGTGAGTGGGTATGAAGACTATAGATGAAGTCAGATAGATTTCGGACTGTCACAATAGAGTATAAGTAGTAAGCATGATCTTAATTCTCCACCACCATTGGAGTCATACCAGGAGGCTGCAATAATTCAACTGGACATCATTTTTCCATCTCAGAGGTTCACTCACTGACACAGAGCCCTTGTGGCAGATCAAAGCAAGTGACCATATTACCAAACCTACATAGAGCCAGAAAGGCATATTCTTCGATTTCTCTTTTTTTGCCAGTGTCACATAAAAGCATCGTAACACTAAGTTTACTATTCTTTGGTTGGTTTATAACCACATAAATAGCTTTTGAGAGTACGATGAAGAGGGGTGAGGTATGAAGGTGTGGAGCATGGCAGCTTTGAGATATGGAGGAAAAGTAAAGAAATTAGTCTTTCCTTTGAACTTCCTCCCTGGGCCTCACTACCGTCTATTCTGATATCACAGAGCTACAGAGCTCCAAGCTCAAGTGAATTAAAAAATGTCAGCTAATACAGTCTTTGGCTATCACTGCATAAATAAAATGACTGAGTTCATATGAAAAAAAAAGAAGAAGAAGAACAAATTTGAGTTATTTGAAACTAATGATGTAATTCAATTGTCAACAAGGGTAGAAGAGACTCCCTCATAGTCGCAAAACACAATTAATTATGATATATTGAGCACATGACCCTGTTAAACACTACGGGAACAGAAACAAGGAAGATTGCTCCAAGGAATAGTCACTACCCAGTCTGTGACCTGGGGTATCCAGCTTATCACTTAACAAGATTTATTGATCTGCCTGCTCTGTGCCACACACTTTTAGGCCAAATCACCTTCTAGGACTTCATTTCTTCAATCCTCTTCCTTGCAAATATCCAAATATCAGAAAGAGCAGTAGGCAAGCAAAGAAGAAATCCATGTGGCAAAGGGATGGGAAGGTCTCTCCTTCATCCATCACCAAGTATTGAATCCCTCAGACATATCCAGTGTTACAGATGGGTTTGAGGAATTAAAAAAATTAGCTAAGCTACGCTTTCTTTCCTTAGTCTGAAATAAAATCCAAATTGTACATCTAAGCAATATAAGATGGAATATTGATATGGTCAATCCCTAAGTCATCGGTTCTTAAAAACCACCAGTTGGTTATTGACTTGACTCTGTCTCATGGTGACTCCATGTGTATCAGGGTAGAACTATGTTCCACAGGGTTTTCAATGGCTAAGGTTGAAAAGTTGACCATTAGTCTTTTCTTCTGAGTTGCCTCTAAGTGGACCTGAACTACCAACCTTTTGTTTAGCATTTGAGTGCATCAACTATTTGCACCACTGAGGGATTCCTCGGTAGTTCTTAGCTGTTTTAAAAATGAGTACCTTTCTCTCCTTTTATATATAAATATCTTTATGCTTTCTTTTGTACATATATGATCTTACTTTTTAAATTGTTTGAGGAAATATTTATGTGTGTATCTTTGTATCTCTTGCTGTAATTCTCAAAACCCTGAAGAGGTCACATCCTAGTGACTGAGAACCTCTAATCTAGGGGCAATAGAAATTGAAAGTTAAAACAAAATAGAACAAAGTGAACACAACAACCTATTTGCAAAGGCAGTCAGAAAAAATTTTACATATCTTAGAGACCCTCAGAGGCCTCAGGGTGGTGCAAACATTTAATGCATTTGACAGTAACCAAAAAACTTGGTTCAAGTCCATCTCTAGGCAGCTCGGAAGAAAGGCTTGGCAGTCTGATTCTAAACCTCAGTCACTGAAACCTCTAGGGATCAGTTTCCTGTGACACACATGGGGTCACCAGGAGTTGGGGGTCACCTTTTCAGCATCTGGGTTTCTTGATTATCTCAATAAACTGAAAAACAATAAAGGGATTCTAGAAGAAGAATGGAATGAATCCTTCTACAAATAATTCCAACCATGGACATTTTCCTCACATCAGCCTTCATCTCCATGCTTACATTAGCTTACACTCATGGTTTTAAGCAGTGGTGTACTTATTAAGTTACTTTTTTTTGGGGTACCCTGATTTGTAGTGGTTTCTGGTATCTGTGGTGGAATATTGCCATAGTGGAAAATTTTAAGGTATTAGTGTAACATCATTGAACATTGAGTTGAAAAGATATGAGCAGAACTGGCACGTGGGCATTCATAGGAGGCACCCCTCCTGGCCCCCGATCAGCCCAGGAAGGAACCCTGTTCAGGGTTTCCGAGGCTGAAAATCTTTACGGAGCAGAAAGCCTCATCTTTGCCTGTGGAACACCTAGTTGTTTCAAACTGCTCTCCTTTAGCTTAGCAGCCTGACTCGTAACCACTATGCTACCAGAGCTCTTGAGGGGAGTAGTTCAGTACGTATCCTACAACTTTACTGAGACTCCTTTTAGATCATAAGCTGTTAGGTGCTAGTGCTGTTGAGTTGGTTCTGACTCCTACAGACCCTCTGCACAACAGAACAAAATACTGCCTGGTCCTGTGCCATCCTCACAAAAGTTATGTTTAAAACCGTTGTTGCTGTTACTGTGTCCATCCAGCTCCTCTATTTTGCTGGCCCTCTACTTTACCAAGCATAATAGGGGCCTTCTCCAGGAATTGGTCCATCCTGACAACATGCCCAGTGTACAAGAGATGAACTCTCACCATTCTCTATTCTAAGGAGCATTCTGGCTATATTTCTTTCAAGACAGATTGGTTTGTTTTTCTGGTAGTTCTTAGTACTGTCAACATTCTTCTCCAACACCCAAACTCAAATGCACCAGTTCTTCTACGGTCTTTCTTACACATTGTCCATTTTTCACAGGCATATAAGGCTATTGAAAATACCTCGACTTGGGTCAGGTGTTAGTCCTCAAAAAGATATATTTGCATTTTGAAGAGGTCTTGTGCAGCAGATTTGGTTGATGCAGTATCATTTAATTTCTTACTGTTGTTTCCGTGACTGTTAACTGAGGATCCAAATCTTTTATAACTTTAACATTTTTTTCTCTGTTTTTGTTGTTGTTGTTAAATGCTGATGAGTTGGTTCTGACTAATAGCAACATTGTATAGTGTTTCAGAGGAGCAGCTGATGGGTTTGAACCACCAACCTTGTGGTTCAAACTAACCTTGTGATCCAGTACATTATCCCGCAGTGCCACAATATCATCATGTTATTTACTGATTGAATTGTGTGGATTTTAATTTTTGAACATTGAAGTATAATGACATACTGAAGGCTATAGTTCTTGCTCTTCATCAATAAGTATTTTTAGTTCTCTTTACTTCAGCAAGCAAGGTTTGTTGTTGTTGTGTGCCATGGAAATCTTCCAGTCATTTGGCTAGCTTGTTATTGTCAGGTGCATCGAGTTGGAACCGACTCATAGCGACCCTATGCACAGCAGAACGAAACAATGTCTGATCCTGGGCCAACCTCACTACTGTTGCCACACTCGAGTCCGTCAATGCTGCCACCTGGCCAATCCATCTCATTGGGGATCTTCCTCTTTTTGTCTTACCATCCATCTTACCAAGCATGATATCCCTCTCCAGTGACTGTTCCCTCCTGACAATATGTCCAAAGTATGAAAGATGAAGTTTGGCCATCTTGACCTCTAAGGAGAGCTCTGGCTGCACTTCTTCCAAAACAGATCTATTAGTTCTTTAGGCAGCCCATGGCACTTTTAGTATTCTCCTCCACTGTTGGTGAATGCAAGCATTGAGATGCTGAGGCCCTGTGTCATGGACGAAAATCCAACGAAGGCCTCTCTCAGGATTGCGAGCCAGGGACCCTGAGGGCCAAAGGAAGTGACCTCCTGATGTCCCGGGTTCATTGGTTTTTGCATACTCACTCGTGGGCTACTTCTGTATAATTTTTGTTGGTCTTATTATTCATTCTATGTTTCTAACTCCAGTAATTGTAGCTTCTGAGAAAATGGTTTCTTATGTGCCTCTCTTAATGTCTCCACTGTGTTGGCAGTGCGTAGGGTCCTGGGAACAAATCTCTCTGAGGAACAAGCTCTGGCCACCTGGCAAGTATGCCAAAACTGTTCTTTTATCAAGTTATTCAGTTATGTTTGATATTAACTTAATACATGAGCTCTTGATATCCATGTACAATATTAAAAACAAAACCCCTTCTAAAGCCGAGGCAGTAAAAGTTCCAAAAGCCGGTTTGCTGGGATTACGCAGGGAGGCTCGAGAGAGAAACTGCCCACGGTATTCACTCAAGGTAGTTTGGTAAATTCCGGGAGTATTGTTTAAAGAATAATAGTGGCATCCCCCTCAAAATGTCCCCAGGTGTAAACCGATTAACCTAGATGTTCTTCTTCCTCCTGAAAGCTTAAGCTAGGTAGCTGAAACAGGTTGACTCCCTTCAAACCTTTTAAATCCTTTTCACCTTTACCCATTAGGGATTAAATGCTATAGGTATGTTAATTAGCCTTGAGAAACCTCAAGTCACTGCCTTAGGTGATTTAAGCCTAAAAAGTAATTTATAACAGTTTGCTTGAATTTTTGGAAAATTAAGAATGTTAGATTATTAAGACAATTTGCGACGTATATTTTATAATTTGTTCCTGTAAATCATTGTGTCCTGTTTTGAACTATTAATCACATTTCATTTCTGTACCCTGTCTTATCTGAATAATCACTTTCTTCCTTTGTGCAAAATCCCTCCCTGAAAAAATAAAAGACGAATGCAGATTGAATGCTGCATGCATTTACTGCCTGCAGTGCCATGCTGCCTGCAATGCAGGGTCTGCCTGACAGTTTTACATCCACTCTGGTCTCAGAGTGTCTCCTTTTTTCTCTCATTGCATCTTTGTGTATACTCTTCCTCTATTTCTTTCGCCGCCAGATCTCCCTAGTTCGTGAACCAAACTTGCCTGTCAAGGCAGGTCCCTGACACTCCATCACCATACTTCAAAGGCATCAATTTTTCTACGATCTTCCTTATTCAGTGTCCAGCTTTCACATCATATTAGGTTATTGAAAATAGCATGGCTTGGGTCAGGCACACCTTAGTCCTCAAGCTGACATCTTTGCTCTTCAACACTTTAAAAAGTTCCTGTGCAGCAGATTTGCATAATGCAATATGTCGTCTGATCTCTTGACTGCTGCTTCCATGAGTGTTGATAGTTGATCCAAGAAGAATGAATTCCTTGACAACATCAATCTTCTCTCCATTGATAAGAATGTTGTTTATTGGTCCAGTGGAGAGGATTTTTGTTTTCTTTACATTGAGATGTAATCCATACCGAAGGCTGTGCTCTTTGATCTTCATCAGTAAATATTGTAAGTCCTCTTCACTTTCAGCAAACAAGTTTGTATCGTCTGCATATCGCAGGTTGTTGATGAGTCTTACTCCAATCCTGATGCCACACTTTTCTTCATAGGACCCAGCTTCTCGTATTATTTGCTCAGCTAGCTAGCTGTTTCCAAATTTCTTACCATAAACAAATGAGCACCTTCAGTGCTGCATCAGATTGTTGATACATTTCAATTGATATTCCATTAATTCCTGAAGCCTTGTTTTCCACCAATGCCTTTCAGTGCAGCTTGGACTTCTTCCTTCAGTACCATCAGTTCTTGATCATAAAATACCTGTTGAAATGATTGAACATTGACCATTTCTTTTTGGTAAAGTGACTCTGTGTATTCCATCTTCTTTTGATAATTTTTGCATTATTCAATATTTTGCCCATAAAATCCTTCAATATAGCAAACTCAGGTGTGAATTTTTGTTTGCATTCCACTGAGAGATGCTAAGCGTTTTCTTCCCTTTTGGTTTTCTAACTCCCGGTCTTTGCACATTTCATTATAATACTTGGTTTTGTCTTCTTGATCTCTTTGACATTTTCTATTAATCATTTCCTCCATTTGACCTAGCATCTCTGGAAAGCAAGTTTCACAGTCTTTTTGACATCCATTTTGAATGCTTATCATCCATTTCAGACATCCATTTTGACCTTTTTTTTCTTTCCTGTCTTTTAAAGGACCTTTTGCTTTTATGTGCGATGTTCTTGATGTCATCCCACAACTCTTCAGATCTTCAGTTATTAGTTTCAAATAACTCAAATTTGTTCTTATATTTTTTCATATGAACTCAGTCATTTTATGTCTTTTTTCTCCTTTTCTTCTTGGCTGGTTCTTGGTTCTGTCCCCTGCCCTCTGATGCAGTAATCTCTTTGTTTTCATCATACTTCTCCTCTTCTTGAAGGTCCATGCCCTTTGTTCTTGAAGTCACGTGAAGTGCTGAGGTTCATGTGCTGCACCAGGTTCACCTTAGACCTCTTAGAATGTGGATGAGACCTTTTTCATATTGTTGAATGGCAAAGATGAGGTTAGGGATTGGTTTGGTTTTTTGAAGGACTCTGGCCACAGGTGTGGCAACAGCAGCAGTTTTCGCCGTTTTCTTCTCTCCTGCAGGTTTCAGGCTCTGATTTTTCTTGTTCTGGACATACGAAATGAAAGTATAACATAGAGGTGTCAGATGGGACCAAGATAGCTTCACCAGCTTCTCCATAATTTTTGGAATACTTCAGCAACTCAAACACACTGGAGATAATACTTGACAGGGCTGTCAGAATGGCATACATTTTGCTCAGTTCCTTTAGCAGGGTGTCTACACAACTGCCTGAGAGCAGGACTGTCTGTACTAGCTCATGGAAAAATGTCAGCAGTGTGCTCAGTTGAACGATGATGGTGTTGCAGACTGCAGGTATTGGGGTGTTGAGGACCAGTGTCATGGACGAAAATCTAGCATGTGGCTACACTCCGACTTGTTGGCCAGAGACCCTGTAGGCTCAAGGAAGTAACCTCTGGATGTCTTGTGTTCATTGGCTTTTATGAACACACTGTGGGGTTAGCTCTGTATCATTCTCTTTAGTCCTATTAATTCATGCTATGTTTCAAACCCCTGTAACTGTAGCCTCTGAGAAAATGGTTTCTTAATGTGCCTCTCTCAATGTCTCCACTGTGTTGGCAGGGCTTAAGGTGTTCTGGGAACAAATCTCTCTGAGGAACAAACTCTGGCCACAGGGCAAGCTCGTCCAAACTGTTCTTTATCAAATTATTTAGTTATGCTTGCTATTAACTTAATACATTGGCCCTTGATACCCATGGACAAATATTAAAACAAAAAACTGCTCCTAAAGCTGAGGCTGTAAAAAGTTCCAAAAACAAGTTTCCCCCAAGGAATTCACCCAAAGTGGATTGGCGAAGTCCGGGGTTTTGTCCTAAGAATAATAGGTGTCTACCTTCTCCCATAGCCCCCAGGTGCAAAACCACTAAGCTAGGTGTCTTGCTTTCTCTTGCAAATCTCGGCCAGCCAGTCGACACAGCGGGATTCCTTTCAATCCTTTTCACCTTGTTCCCATTCGAGATTAGGTGCTATAGGTATGTTAATTAGCCTGGAGATACCGAGTTGCTGACCTGGGATTCGAACCTGAAAAGTACCATATAATAATTTGCTTGAATTTCTGGAAAATTAAGGATGTTAGATTATCAAGACAATTTGTGATGTATGTTCTAGAATTTGCTTCCTGTAAATCATTGTGTCCTGTGTAGAACGATTAATCACATTTCACTTCTGTATCCCGTCTTAATAAACCCCGCCTTCCTTTGTGTAAAGCTCCTCCCCAAAATAAAACTGGTGCGCAGACCAAAGCCCACATGCTTGCGGCTTGCAGTATGGGCAGGCATTGCGGTTGGCAAGGTGTGCAAACGGCATGCATAGCCAAAATGTTTATAATGCAGGATCAGTCTGACGCCGGTAACACATCCGCCCTACTTCCAGGGTGTCTATGTGTCTCTCTTGTTGTGTCTTTGTATGTATTCTTTATCTGTCGCTGTCGCTGCCAGATCTCCCAACTTCTTGAACCAAACTCCCTGTCGAGGTCGGATCTCGACATGATGGCTTTCTCATTGGGATGATTTGCTGGCTTTACCTCAGATGATGCTTCTTCTGCCATGACTTCTTTTTTTTTTTTTTGGTGTTTTATTGTGAATTATATGATAGTTTACATTAGAGAACTTTAGTTTTACATTCATTCCATTGTATATCATCTCATTGTCATGGTTCCAATCCCCTCCATGCATCATCAACCAACCAAAGAGTATATCCTAGAAACCCGCCCCTACACTTCCTCTCCCCTCCCTCCAGTTTTCTCAGTTTTTGGCCCACTGTCCCTTTCCCTCTCTGGATCCAAAGTCCCCAGCCGCTTCATCACTCCACGTCATCGTCTCTGTCTCTATCTCAGGCATCTCTGTTTCTCTGGGTAGGGTCCCGCTCTCGGCTCTTCTCCGCTGATGGTCCCAGAGACCTCCGCTCCTAGACTGGAGAATTAATCACTCCCTTCCTTGTTACAAAGTGTCTACCTTTGCATTTCCAACCCTCATAATCCATCCTGATAAGCATTATTCACTACAGTATCACGAGTTACCCATCTGTATTTCCTTTCATCTGCTTCACCCAGACAGATTGAATAGTACCCACTGGAGATTCTGCCTTCCTCCATGCTCCCGTGCACTAGGTTCCCTCTTGAAAGCTTGTAAGCCAGTCACTTCTTGCCTTTGTACTTCCCCACTCCCCATTTGAGTATCCAATATCCAAGTTGCCCATCTCCATCCACTCTGTGTGTGGAGGGGGTGGAAATGTTTCTTGCTGTAAGGATTTGTTCCTTCTTTTGAGTTGCTGCTCCATGGGTATAGGTCAAGTTCATCAGATTGTATCAGCTCACTTTTTTTTTTTTTCTTTTTTCCTTTTTTTTCTTCTCCTGGTTGAGCTCCGATCATCCAGTCATCCAGCCAGGTCATGTGGGTATCATCTGCAAGTGTGGGCGCTCCTGTGCACATGCCCTCTCTTCCCATCATCCAGTAGCTCCACTCTCCTATTGAGTCCTCAGTGGCCACGCCACTGACTCTGGGCTCAAGAGTCCCCAGGTCTCCTCACACTGCTTGCCAACCAGGTCCCCAACTGTGTCCACAGAATTCCACTGAAAATTGTAAGGCTTAGCTTGCTGCTTCATTGCTGCTTTTACTACCCCATTTCCCCCCATCGGTGATGTGTGTGGTCACCAATCAGAGCATGCATTACTGTTGAGTCTTAGTCTTGGAAGGGGGTTTGCGTTGAGAGGACCTGGCCACTTGCCTTGATGTTTCCTAGGGAAGCAATTTATTGTTCTTGTTGTAACAGTCCATCTCCCTCCATTTTTCCTGAAGGTCTTTCTTTCAAGAGGTATCTTTTATTCTTCTAGCCACTCTAGGCTGGTCTGCTCATCCTTTCAAGTGGAGATTTCTCATCTCTGGAGATTTGGATGTGGTTCTGGTTTCTACCTATAGTTTTATGTATTGCAAAGGCTCTGCAGGAAGCCTCGTTTACTGGTTACGCTGTAGCCCCATTTTAGGTATTCCAATCAGTCATAGGCAGAAGACGGACTTACAAGCCTTCTAGTGTGATGTTTCTGACTATTCCTTTCTCTCCCTCTCCAGTGTCTACTGTATATTATAATGCTAGGGGAACCAAGATTAAAAAACAAACAATCAAGCAAAAATAGTTAAGAATCTTAACATGATTCTCCCCCCATTCCAACCATGATTCAATCCCTGTATCTCAGAGCCCTGCAGTTCCAAGGCTGTGCATATATCATCCTTTATCTCTGTCCCATTAAGCCCTTTCAAACATGCCCAAGTGTTCTCCCATCTGCCCTGTTTCTCCACTTCCCTATCGCTTCCTGTATATTGCCCCCTCCCCAGCACCCAAGCTCTCCTGTGTCCAATCCCCACCCTGCACTCCCCCCACCACTCATCACCAACTTCCCAACAACCAACAAAGACTTCCCCCTACCTCCCTTTAGTATAATCTCTTTTTCTTAGTCTTTTACAGTGATGGTCCTATGCAGTATTTCTCCTTTTGTGACTGACGAATTTCACTCAGCATAATGTCCTCAAGGTTCATCCATGTTATGCGGCGGCTAGCCACATCCTTGTTATTCTTCAGTGTAGCATAATATTCCATTGTGTGTATGTACCACAATTTGTTAATCTATTCTTCAGTTGATGGGCACTTTGGCTGTCTCCATCTTTTTGCTATTGTAAATAGTGCTGCTATAAACATTGGTGTGCATATATCTTCT